>NC_135872.1:9434537-9577037 GCF_031162955.1 Sander vitreus | reverse complement strand
GTGTGAGTCTCTCCTCGCCTCACCCCTGTGGGCGCAGCTCATGCCACAGCAGTTTTACAGCAGAGTATTCAGTGACAGATTAGCACTTGCTGCAAAGCCAGTGTGATGCATTTTGTTTATCACACTCCCAGCTCTTATAAACACAGCCTCATCCCTGAAGATGCTCACAGATTGGTCGACGGATGTGGTCAAGTTGCCAAGTTGGATGTGGTCAAGAATAATTTTGGATACATTTTATGTTTGTTTTACCTTGGATTGTCTTTTAAAAGTCGAACATGTGCCATCCCACAAGGACATGGGCACCTTTTTTTGAATTGCTCTCCTGTGTAATCTTTGTCATATTGCAGGAGCTTTGGAGGTTAGAAGGCACTCTGGCCCATCTGTCTTTATGAACTCATTCCTTCTCTCTCTCTTTCTCTAGTAATCGCTCTCTCTGTGTCTTGTTCTGTTTATCTACATCTCTCCCTGTCTCTGCCGTGCATAATGGTATTCCGCAAAGTTATAAATGCACATCACCAGACGAGTCGTGTGATGTTTGTTTCCAAACAACAGGACAGTGAAGGGTGGGTTTCCTGTCTGCCTCCATTTTTTCTTTGGCTTCTCTCACTGTTTAATGCACACACTGAGAGATAAAGGTCAACACACACATTTATTCTGCACTGAGTAGGAGGTGGTCCACATGGAGGGCGATCTTAATTGCTCCTGCGCCGGGGCCCCACCACACCGATACTCCTGATGATCACTGTCATCTCTTCAGCATTATTATATAATAAAAGGAGCACCAGGAAGCAGCACCCACCAGCATCACTGGAAAGTTTTGAATGCTGATACAGGGTGTGGTACTTAAAATGTAATACCGTCATTATTATTACTGTACTTAACATTTCTTTAATAAGGGCTGTATGGCAAAGTATTCAGTAGTTTTCAATAAAGCACATTAGGGTGGACTATATGAAGATGTAAAGCGACAAACTATACGTATAACTATACTTTCAGAGAATTTTCTAAACCGTTGATAGCTTGGAAGCTAATAGGCTATTGTTGGCAATGTTGCTAATTAATGAGCAGCACAGTTATATGGAAATTTTTGATTTTTGCATGAATGTGGTTAAGTACCCTTGTCAGCTATTTACTTCATTGGATTTTCATTTACCTTTTTTGAGAACCACTCCACAGATCTACTACAGGCACTTCTGTAATGTTTGTAATAAAAAAGTGAAAAGGGTCCTTGAGATGGCTCAGTCAGCCGTCTGCAGATGAACTGTGATCCATGGCTATAACAGCTGCTCACCTCACACAGCTGTCACGGACTGTGCTTTCCCCTGCAGCTGCCTCCATCTGCGCCGCCCACACACACACACACACACACACACACACACACACACACATCCATAGGGAGTGCCCTACCTTGATCCTCTCCATGAAATCACAATTCATTATTTGAAGGGTTGTCGGCAAGCACAATGCGCCAGAGCCCCTTAAGGTGAGAAATGCGTCAGGATAACCTGAAGTCCCAGAAGCCATGATGAGTTTCTGAAGTGCAGCAGCATCACCTCCAGAGGCCTGTGAGTTGTGTATATTTGGATTTAACACTCACATGCTTCTGTTTTTACTAGTATCTTTAAAAAAAAAAAAAAAAAAAATATTAAAAGTACAGCTTAGGGTTGCAACTAAAAAACATGTGTGTATATATATAATATATATATATTTTTTTTTAAATGCCACTATTGCCTAAAACCCGAGGTGACATTTTCCAATGTCTTGTTTTGTCCAACTTATAAGAGGAAGGGTCAAAGTTTAAAATTATATAAAACAGAGCAAAGCAGTAAATCCACACATTGGAGAAGCTGGAAGAAGAAGGGGTTTGGCATTTTGCTAGTATAAAATGACAAATCAATTTCCTCTCAGTCAACTAATCGACAGCTCTAGTACAGCTCCATGTTAGGGACAGAAGTGAGTGATTAGAAAGACAATTTATGACACCCCTGACCTGCCAAGAAAATCCGTTAGAAAAGGTTAAACACTCAGTGCCCTCAGCACCTATTGTAATGTAATACATGTGCAGAACATTTATTTATGGAGAAAGGAAAAAACAAAATTTTTTATTTTTCTTATTGATTTAACTGCATTTACAATAAATGGTCCCAGCCCTACAGTACGTGTAACCTTCCTTATTTACCTGATGAAGAGCCACTTTGGACTTTGAATAACAGAAATTATTCAATTGGCTTGACAGCTTTTGGATGGATTGCAGTGACTGCCTTTATTGGATTGGGGGGGGGGGAGACATGCAGGAAAACCATTACTGGTCGGTTTCGAACCCTGGACCTTCTGCATCGGAATAAGGAATAAACCTCTGCACGTGTATGCCTGCTCTACCAACTGAGCTAAATGGTCACACTCTTCTGTATTCTTTTGACTTCAGATGAAGATATTCTGCCCAGACCTGCATGGTACTATTAATCACAACATGAAGCATCGCTGAGTGCCTGCAAACGTAACGTTCTTTCACACGTTTTGACATGGCAGGAGCAAAGAACTAGAATAATATTAAAGCTTGTGTTAAATGCATCTCGTCAGTTTCCATGCCTCTAAATCAAATTAACATACTGCTAGACTAATTCAGTCTGCGTTATTCATAGGCCTGACCAGTAATTTGCTGACTAAGTTATTGCTTGCTCAGTGCTTACCATGTGGAGCAAAAACAATTTTTATCTGGGTCATCAGTGAGGTGGCTGTGCTATAGCTTCTACTTTCCCCTGAAAAGACTACAGACCACTTGATTTGTACGTGTTGCAGGATTTAGCCTTCTGAAAAAGGGCTGGATTGTATAACCCATTTGCATTGATTTTCAGTGTTAGTAATGGAATATTTACACTATAATATTACTCAGAGATTAGTCATCATCTGGAAGGACGTAATTCAACATGGCAAAGTCTATCAAAAGACTAATTTAATGTAATGTGTAACTTGTTCCCTGCAGCCATACAGTGACTATTGCCCAGCAGCTTCATGTCATATTGTAACTGCAGACTGTGTTGTATAAGGTGAAGGCAAGGACGAGCATGTCAGTAACTCTCTGAGTGCAAATATATTTTATAGCTCACTCTTAGACTTGAGCCGTCTTGCTGTTAAAGCCTACCAGTGAAAATGGCTATAACGGCAGCTCTTTACGTGCTTAACACCAAACCGCCTCGCAGCTCAGCGGTAGGTAATGATGGCATTATCATCGATCCCCACAAAGTAAATCCAGAGCGATCAATGCTTTCCTGTGTGTTTTCCATGCAAACAGCAGAAAGATTAAGATGACTGCAGCGGAAAGGAGACTTTCTGCAGATTAGAAAGCTACAACTGAGATTGGGATTTAGTTTCTATCTGTGTGTTTTGCTCTGTTCCCCAGAAGCAGACACGGGCAGAGCTTTAAATCGGCATGTTTTTGGCTCCAGATTAGGCCTAGCAACAGCATTTGCCAACATCTGTCTGCCATTACCCCTGTGACACTGGCAGTCACGCAGCTATTAATCAGACTGTTGTGATAGTCGCCACTCGGTCACTCTGCACATCCCTGAGCAGGAAGATGATGGGTAGCGTCCAAAGGGTCATATGTCCTGGGAGGTTTTACTGTACATGTTCCTTCCTAACTACACCAAACTGGCCTGTAGTTACTTTGTAGTAGCAGAGCATCTTGTCTAATGTTGACCTGGATTGTTCGGTTTCCTCATTTGACTGTGGCTGCACCTTTTGTAGCCAATAATATACTGTTCATTCCACTTCTGTATCTAATGCATACTGATGCTCTGTAATTGCTATTCAAACTGGCAATTGGATAATTAAAATCAGCCTTTGGTCAGTAACTTGGTAATGTTGTGTATCTAGGTGGCTTCATGCTTAGTTCTGCTGGCTAACACAACTTTATTTGACAACGCTTAAAGAAAAGCTTCTGCTCCTCAAATGTGAGATTCACTACGTTTTATACATTTCTATTGTTTCATATCATAAATAGACAATAGCCATAAACTTACATTCAAATAGAAAATGTAGACAGAGGCGTGTTTAAAGTCATTTTATTCGTCAGCAAAAAACTGTGTTTCAGGTTTCACATCATGCAGCCTTATAGAAGGAGCAAGTAGCAGCAGGATGTCGGTCACTTTAAGCAAGATGAAATCATGTGCCTGTCATGTGATTGGCCAGTACCTTTCCTCATTCCTCTCCTTGACGCACGCCTGCGCCAGCTGTTTTGCAAGATGCTGTTTTTCAGGAGAGTCGGTGGAGAAGTAATCTCTAAACATCAGAAATGCCCGTCAAATGGAGGCAGCACAGAGAAATGATTACTTGACTCGGACGGAATAAAAAGAAAAAAAGAAGCCTTTTTTGTTCTTTGTTTGTTTTTAAGATGGTATCTGTCTACGTTGTGATCTAACCAGGCAGTAATGAAAACATACCCATAGAGGTTTTATTCACCAGTAGTGGGAATAATATCCTTATCAAGAGGAGCTGTTAATGTCGACAAAAGGTCAACACCACCTGCGTTCTGTGGTCTCTGTGACTGTGTCACTCTGAACTGCACTGCTTTGTCAAGGCTCACACTCAGTGTTTAGTACTGTATTTGATAAGAATTGTTTGGCACTTAGCCTATCAGTTGACATCCTTGGGGCTTGTGCTGTGGTGTGATATAGCTATAGCGCTCAAAAAGCCTGCTGCTCGTGGAAAGAAACCATCTGTCCTGAAATTTAGATTAAGCTCATGATGTAAGATTTCTTTTAGAGACGTTCACACGTTTTTAAGGGGACCTCCTACAACTTCCAGTTTTGCTGTTGATTTTAGCCTCAAGCTGTCTTTTCAAAACATCTGCAAAGTGAAAACGCAACTCCTGAGGCCTTGAATTTTTCTTACATTCTTTGTATTTTCTAACCAGCACTTAACAGGGTAAAAATGGGCTGAAGAGGGAAATGTATTTGTAGATATTCTTGCATTGATCTTAAGATAAAACACAAGCCATTATATTCTGAAAGCTCTCCTCCAGTGGCCTCTGGAACATTTTGAAAACTTTGAAGTAATACTGGCAAGAATACAGTAGTCTGCATCAGAAGGTGCAGCTGGTTTCCTTTGTGACAGCCTGAGCCTTTTTCTCTTCTGACCCAGTGAAGATAATTCCACATCACTTTCTAAGATGTACTGTTATCAGGGATGCTCAGTAATTTGAGTCAGTGATGAGGTCGGGATGCAGGAGGAGGCCTTTAATGAGATTTGTTGGTGGTGTTAGCTTGCCTACTGTGTGTAGTTTACTAGTGATGGCTCTCCCTGTTTTGTGCTCATTCTGTCTGACTTGGAAAGAGAGGAAATTGAAAGAATAAAAATATACCCCCTGGTATTCTGCAGCACACTGATGATTTATTTTCCTGGACTAGGCAGTCACACACATAATGCAGTGGAAAAAAGGATGAGGTGCAGAGTCTTGCTTCATAAAGAAACATTTACAGTGCCTGACTATGGAAAGCTTGACTATAAATAAATACTACTGAACCTTACCTTAGGGCCCTCCATCCTTTCACCTCTTGTGTCTCTGTAACGACAAACAAGACGGTCACTTTTAGTGCAAAAGAAAGAAGTCACCAACATCTTGGTCATATTTAATGGCTTTGCTTCACTAAATGCAGCTTGCAGTTCTCAGTCATGCGTTTTGATAGGTGCATGAACAAGATGATTTACAACATAAAACTAAGACTATGTTTGTGGGCTCCACCTCAAATAATCTATTTAATGCAGCTCATTCTTTCTTATACTTATAGTCACTTTGATCTTGTTTCAGATAATTATTTAATCTTTTGTTTCTGTTATTCTCTCCCAGGTGCCTGTTTTGAAAAGGAGAGGAAGATTTCAGAAGCCCCATCTCTAGAGTAATTCCTCTGATTTCCTCCAGATGGAAGCAACTTGCCCACCCAGCTATCTCACTGACCTGTGAGCAGCCATGCCCTCCCTGCGTTGCCCATCAAGGGGAACCCTTCTCCAGATGCGGAACTGTTTTCTCACATAGATTTGGAAGAATAGCTGATCCTCACAATAGAAATGGCATTAGTTTGTGTGGGCTATAACACATCAGAGTACATATTAGAATACAGGGGAGGCTGAACCTTGAGCCAATATCCACAGGACTCTTAAGAGCGGGCAAACAGCCTCAGATGAGCATTACAGGAGGACAGAGCCACAGCCCAGCTTAGATGTTTTAATATCCAGCCTACTGCCTTGCTGACAAGGTCGTATCATGGCTGCTGCTGATCTCCATAGCAACGGTTCCTTGGTGGGGCGAGGAGCAGACTGAGAGAGTCAACAATGCAGCGTAACGGTGGTGGGGTCGGTGCCGGTGGCCAGCCATGGGTGTTACGGCGTGTGCGTCTCACCTGGCTCAGTTTCATGCTCTTCTTCATCCTGGTCTTCTTCCCACTCATTGCCCACTACTACCTCACTACCATTGACGAAGCTGGGGGTCCTGATAAGCGCATCTTTGGGCCGCGTCCCGGTGGCGAACTGTGTGAGGCCAAACATGTGCAGGATCTGTGCCGAATCCGCGAGTCTGTCAGTGAGGAGCTGCTGCAGCTGGAGGCCAAGAGGCAGGAGCTCAACGGGGAGATCGCCCGACTCAACCTGCGCATTGAGGCCTGCAAGCGCAGCATTGATAGCGCCAAGCAGGATCTGCTGCAGCTGAAGAATGTTATTAGCCAGACAGAGCATTCCTATAAAGAACTAATGGCCCAGAACCAGCCCAAGCTATCACTGCCGGTCAGGCTGCTGCCAGACAAAGAGGACCCAGGACTGCCACCACCCAAGTCTGGGCGCTCCTGCCGCCTACGCTCCTGCTTCGACTATGCACGCTGCCCTCTTACGTCTGGGTTTCCTGTGTATGTCTACGACACGGGCTCCTATCCATGGGCGGACTATCTTGACCCCCTGGTGAAGCAGGCTTTTGCAGCATCAGTTAAGAACAACATTTATATAACTGACAACCCCAGCATTGCCTGTCTGTATTTGGTGCTGGTAGGGGAGCTGCAGGAGTCCGTCTCCCCACTGCCATCTCCTTCAGAGCTGGAGAAGCAACTAAAAGCTCTCCCTTACTGGAGATCTGATGGACACAATCATGTGTTGGTTCATCTCTCTAGAAAGTCCATGACACAGAACTTCCTGTATAATGTGAGCACAGGACGGGCGGCAGTCGCTCAGTCCACCTTTCTGGAGCAGCAGTACCGTGAGGGCTTTGACTTGGTTGTGTCCCCACTGGTTCATGCCCTCACAGAACCAAACTTTTTGGAAGTGCCCCCTCAAGTTCCTGTAAAGAGGAAATACCTCTTCACCTTCCAGGGCGAGAGGGTGGAGTCACTGAGGAGCAGCTTACAGGAGGCACCCCCTCAGTCTTTTGAGGAGGAAATGGAAGGAGACCCACCAGCCGACTACGATGATCGCATCATCGGCACTTTAAAGGCGGTGCAGGACAGCCACTTGGATCAGGTGCTGGTGGAGTTTACCTGCAAGAACCCACGGCCAAGTTTGCCAACTGAGTGGGCTCTTTGTGGAGAGAGGGAGGACAGGCTGGAGGTGCTAAAGGTTTCAACGTTTGGCTTGGTGATTGCTCCAGGGGATGGACAGCTGGTGGCCTCAGCAGGCTGTGGGATGAGGCTCTTTGAGGCCCTAGAGGTAGGGACCATCCCAGTCGTATTGGGGGATCACTCCAGACTTCCATATCACCAGTTTATTCGATGGAGTGAAGCTGCCATTATAGTCCCCAAGCCTCGTGTCACAGAGCTACACTTCCTGCTGCGCAGCCTATCAGACAATGACATGTTGGCTATGAGGCGGCAGGGCCGCTTTCTGTGGGAGACCTACTTCTCCACCTCAGAGAATGTTCTTAACACCCTTCTGGCCAGCATCAGAACCAGCATCCAGGTTCCCGCTGCACCCATCAAAGAAGAGCCAGTCCACGAGATTCCCCACAAAGCAGGGAAGCTGGCAGGAACTGATGCCAACCTGGCTGACAACGGTGATCTGGATTTGGGTCCTGTCGAGACAGAGCCCCCCTACGCCTCTCCACGCTTTCTCCGCAACTTCACATACACAGCTGCAGACACCTATAGAGCATGGAACCAGGCCCCGGGTCCTTTCCATCTCTTCCCTCACACTCCTCTGGACCCTGTGCTGCCCTCTGAAGCCAAATTCCTTGGCTCAGGTACTGGTTTCAGGCCTATCGGTGGAGGTACGGGAGGCTCGGGGAAGGAGTTTCAGGCAGCTCTTGGAGGGAACGTGCCCCGAGAACAATTCACTGTGGTCATGCTGACTTATGAGAGGGAGGAGGTGCTGATGAACTCTCTGGAGAGGCTCAATGGACTGCCGTACCTCAACAAGGTAGTGGTGGTGTGGAACTCACCCAAGCCTCCTTCAGATGACCTGCTGTGGCCAGACATCGGTCTGCCGATTGTGGTGAGTGCTCCTTCAAAAAATCCTCCAATTCAACAAATGCACACATATTCATCTACATGGTGTTGGTTTCTTTTGTAAGGAAAACATCTCCGTCTCATCCTGTCTCTCTGAAGTGCAAAAAAGTAACCTGTGTCAGAGGTGGTGGTTTGCTGAACTGCATTACATTGAGCTGTTTGGATCACCGCCTCTTGGAAACTCTGCAGGAGTCCGTACAAATTATCAGCAGCTTTACTAAAAAGATGTGAAGAAGTCTGACATCCATGAATAATACAATTTGTGGTATTGAATTAGTCCTGGAAAATAAACTATTAAAGTGGTACATATTCATATCATTAGTTTGTGATGGGGACAAGTGTTAGGCTGTAATAGAGGAACTAAAGAATAGATTCTAATTTGTCAGTGCTGGTCAAGTCTTTGGTGCTATCTGGCACTAAGAGTATATGTTTAGTGTTTCTATATGGCACATGGATGGAATGCCGTCCCATGTATAGAATACTTCTGTGCTCAGATGAATTTTACTAAAGAGTAGAGATCGGTTAGTGCAGTTATTAAGGTCAGGTAGAAGTACAAAATGTTCTGTGTGTAGCATTACTTAAAATGTACTTAACTATACTAACTGGAGTTGCCGTGAGTAGTTGGATTTCTTAAAAGTATCACTACTTACAAAAATGGCTGACAGAAATGTTGCTAAGCAGAATCTTGTCTTGCGCCTGCAGGTTGTCCGCACAGAAAAGAACAGCCTCAACAACCGTTTCCTTCCCTGGGACGCCGTGGAAACCGAGGCCATTCTGTCGATTGATGATGATGCTCATCTTCGCCATGATGAGATCATGTTCGGGTTCAGGTCAGTGATGGTGACAGAATGCACGAGGCTCTATGGATTCATATACAAGAGAATTACCCCATAGACAGAATTTGTAGTCACTTTCGGCTCTGGTAACATATAGGCAATTGTCATTACTTTTTGACATTTTTCCGTTTTAAAATCAAAAGTATTTCATCATTTTTCAAGATTGAATCAAAGTAGATTAAATGTGGATTTTTTTTTTAAACTGATCAACAGAAAAATGCACTTTATTGTCAAAGTGAAAACAGATCTCAATTTAAATCGATAGTTGTTCGCATAAGTGCTCACCTTTTAAAAAGCACTGCATTGACAAGGCAATTGATTTAAAAGTTTGATAATAATAATAGGTTGCAACCCTAGATATAATTGTTTCTTTTCTCAGGAGAAGTGCTGTAAAGAAAGTTGGATAAAATGCAGTAATACAGACGGGAAAGCTTCGTCTCCAGTGAGAAGTGAAAATGTAAAAAAAATAAAATGCATCACATTCCTGAAAACACTGAATTAGAAGGAGAAACTGAACCAACCACTTGAGACCGAACCAGTGAAAATAACAGAGAAACATGCTGCCAGTGCCTTGTATTTATGATTCATTTGCTAATACTGTACCTCCATAAGCCAAATGTGAAGGCCATGTTTAAACCAATTAAAGGAGCATGTTAAGGTTTTTTCTTGTGTACCACCCCTCCCTCTCCCAGACTCATCTACAACTTGGTGTTGTAGCAGCTTGTCCAGGCAGGCAAAAAAATTGACTCTGTATGTGAGAATTACCCAGGAATGTCTCTTCACCTCCACTCTCGCCAAAGAGGAAACATTACGCAGGAGCTGAGTGTGTTACACATTTAAGTGGTCTCGCATGAGGCAGTAGATGGCTTTTTGAGATTTTTCGCATCTTCAGTGTCTGTAGAAGGAATTCCAAGTATCTGATCTGATAAACTGAAACAGCTTTTTTTTTAAGCTACTTTCCTGTAGTTACTGGGCTACTGTATGTGTACATTTGAGCCAAGAGTGACATTTTGGTTTTAAATATACTATAATAGAAGACAACAGAATGGTTACTTAATTGTTCCCGAGAGGCAAATAGTTGTCACATTGCCTAAATACTGTAGATGACGAGTTGAAACAGATGGATGCAAAAGGGTTGCATCTGCAGGGACAGACACTCAGAAACCAAACTAATGATCATAAAAAAAATGACAATTAACAACAATAAAAATTCAGCCGTAAAACAGTTATTAATTCTGCCCAGTCAAGTTTTAATTAATTGATTGAAAATGAGGAATTCTGTTGACTTTGTGTTTGGTGGTGTCTCTCTCAGAGTGTGGCGTGAGGCCAGAGATCGCATCGTGGGTTTCCCCGGGAGATATCATGCGTGGGACGTGAACCATCAGTCCTGGCTGTACAACTCCAACTACTCCTGTGAGCTCTCCATGGTCCTGACAGGAGCTGCTTTCTTCCATAAGGTCAGAACTTGTACCTCCAAAAAAACATATCAACATTCAGCCAAAATTCTCTTTTTGCTGTCTCATAGACACTCATCATCACTTATCATTCACTTGTTCCCCTGCGTGTTTGTGTTGTTGTAGTACTATGCCTACCTGTACTCCTACGTGATGCCCCAAGCCATCAGGGACATGGTGGACGAGTACATAAACTGCGAGGACATCGCCATGAACTTCCTGGTCTCTCACATCACCCGCAAACCACCCATCAAGGTCAGTGACAGAGCATGCAGTCCGGCTGTGCTCTGCTCAGCATCCGTAAGCTTTGTGTCTCCCTCAGGCCCCGTGTATTTATATTTTTGTCCACTTAGCCGTGCCATTACTCAAACTGACATATCCAATATTCCACACAAAGGATAATCAAAAACCCAAGATCGAATTGGTGCGTTATGCATGATTTCTTTCACTGGATTTTTACCGGAAGGACATTTATTACCGGAGTGCATATTTATGGCTAGACAAATAATTATATCAATCAAGCCATGGAAGCTGTTAGGAGCAGAGAGATCTTTTTTGATTTAGTAGGGTGTTAATATTCAGAGGTGTTTCAGAGGGGAATTAAGGACAGCTTTGATGGAGAGTGTTGCATGACAGCAATTCGCAGCTAGGAATAAGCCTTGTGAATAATGAATTTGGGGCAAGTTTGAAAGTGGAGTCCCAAATGGAGTATATATTTCTCTTTTTAGTCCAAATAAGACCAATAAATAGGAAAGGAAATAAAAAGATTTTATGGGTCACTGGTGATAACTTGAACAATTCAAACTCGGTTTTAGGGAGTTTTCTTTTTTCTTCATTTCTGTTTTAGTTTTTTAGTTTTTATTGACCATTGGCTAAGCCCCGCCCCCTTTTGCAAGGCACATACAGTATGCAGTTTACAATAACATGATATTGGTGGCAGAATTACCACTTGAAATACTTAAACTTTTTAAACCAATGGGTCTTTGATTTTGGACAGTGGTTAACAAAAGCATGACTGTTGCTAGCAGATTTGATCAGCTGTAGCTGTTGAGCTAATAAAGTTATTGTTGGCTCCCTGAGTTGGTTTGAACCCGCCTCCGACTGACTAGTGTCTCGAGCTAATTTTTATTTTATTTTACAGGAGAATCTTGTAAAGAGGGTCTAAATTACACACTTGACGGCTACATACATGATATCGTGCTAAATGGTCCCAGGCAAAAAGTTTGCATTCTCACCAGTTGATGATCCATGAAATAAAGAAACAACATTGTTTTTGTAGTGTAGAGTAAGTTAGTGCTAGTATTATAAATAATATGCAAGATCAGACCGTTGTATAATTATAAAATAAAATATGCTTAACGTGTTCATATTTTTAAACGGTATGTTCTGACTTTTAGCGTTGTAGGAGAAAAAGCTTTTAGGATGAGGACTAGCCGATGTGTTTTGGCAAACCTAACGCTATCTCTGATAAAGAGTTTGGCTTGGGTTGCCGGAGTCTAAACTTCCCCAAATCCAATAAAGAGCTGCTAATATCCCAGCTTCCACACAGTGAGGAAATGCGACACAGAAAAGGGCTTAACTATAAACCCCGCAAACTAATGTAATTAGCTAATGAAATGCTCCGTGCTCTTGGAAGTAATGATTGGTTACTACTGTAGGTAAAATAGGCTAGTTAGCTGGACATGCTAAAAATTGCTGCAGACAAACGGTTTAATTCATTCTTTACACATTTGCTCGTGTTTTGGGTTTTGAAAAAGCCAAAGTAAAGACACCACCCTCCTGATTTTGTAAATGCCAAGTAAAGCTCTTATTATGTGGAGTCCAAAGTCCAAAGCTTGATGGAACTTCTGTGCCTAGTTGCAGTTGCTAAGATATGATGGGACAATTGCTGTTCAGTGGTTTAGCGACTGGTTAATTCCTAAAACAAATGTCATTCATCCTACAGCAGCATTGTGCTGTGAAGTACCACATGCACAAATGAAATACAGACTGTCTCTCTGTCCATCATAGGTAACATCGCGTTGGACTTTCCGCTGTCCTGGCTGCCCTCAGGCCCTTTCACACGATGACTCGCATTTCCACGAACGCCACAAGTGCATCAACTTCTTCGTCAAGGTGTACGGCTACATGCCACTACTGTACACGCAGTTTCGCGTAGACTCTGTGCTGTTTAAGACTCGTTTGCCCCATGACAAGACCAAGTGCTTCAAGTTCATCTAGCTTCGGGCTGAGTGGCCCAGCAAAGAGCCAAAAGAAGAGAGGATTGAAGGACTGGAAGTATTTAAAAGAACAGCAGCTCCCTCTGCGAGCAGTGATGAAGATGGATGGATGGAAGATAGATTTTGCCCGGGGGACAGACAAGTTAACCTTAAAAGCCGTTGGCTTGGTGGACAAATCCACAACTCTACTGAATATTTGAAGAGTGGAAGCTGAAAGGGACCACTGCCAACAAAAAAAAAAAAAGCCTTTTCAGTGGATGTCACTCCTTTTTTAAGTTTTTCAATCATGCTCCATCATCAACCACTACAGATGTCATTTGCACCTCTTAACGGCCTGCTGAGGAAAGAGTAGGGTTGTACACAGTGTACAGAAACTCTCCCTCGATAAACTAGCTGACAATGGCGCTATCTGTTACTGAATCACTGTCAGACTGATGTCGAGCTGCGTTTGGCCCATCAGCCTTTGGACAGTTTCAGCTGGGAGAGCAAAAGTGGCAACGTCACATGGCTGCCACTGTGCTTTTTTATTTGTTTTTCATTTAACAGTTACAAACTGTACTTCTTGTACATGTACGTACTGTAAGAGAAGCACTGATGGTTAGAAGTATTTTACCGAACAATCTAAATAATGTCATTTAAATGTGTAAATCTCTGTCGGTGAACATTTTCCAGAACCTCTGCCTGTGGAAGATCAAACACAGACTCGTTAGTCTGAGATAGAGACAGGACCTCGACTGAAGAGTTAAACAGGTTGGCCCAATCATGTTTAGTAGTGTTACCTGTTCAAGAAGGAATTTACTTCAGCGGTCACCATAATGCCTCAAATTTGTCACGGAAAACCATCCACCATTTTGTTATGCTTACAGGATCTGCACTCTTTGATGAGTGTTTACAATGGCCTGTTTTTTATGCTATAGGGTGTTTACTAATGTTTGTAATATTGGTCCGAGGTTGAAGTAGTCATGTTTAAATGTGATAATATTAACCAAACAACGGTTACAATGTCCCTTAAACAAACTCAATAATCATAGCTGCCAAAATCAACAAAAAAATATTTTTTGATGTCTAATTAAGGTTGTAATTATAAAGAAGATTAAATGTACTATTAGGATTGGTTAAAAAAAGAAAAAAATGTTTAGAGGGAATAGCTTGACATTTTAGGAAATACAATTATTTGCTTTCAGGCGGGGAGTTAGATGAGAAGATGTATATCTAGTGCTGGGTATCGGTACTCGATAACTACAATAACTCAGTACCAAGTGGTATGGAAACTTCTCCAAACGATACCTGCATTTGATTCTTTTTGGACCCAGATATAGAAAAAAAATGACTCTGTAGGGTTTTGTTGGCAAGCGTTCTTTGATTTAATGCAAGAGGCCCACTACCACTACCGCAGCAGCTACAGCCCATATAGTCTGTGGTGTGGTGAAGTCAAGCGCAGCACATTTGACAACTTGTTCGGCTTGCCGAGATGCCATTAAAAACGTTGGAAAGTACGGCTATACTACACGCCTGTGGCATCTGATAAAAATAAAAGCATTAAAATGCAGAAGTATTATTTCAAATGAAGTACTCTATTGTTATCGGTATAACTAACGATATTAAGCCCTACCTTTACCTCTCTCTCCAATCTGTCTGGTTAGACTGAAAAAACAGCTAGCCTGGCTCTGTCCAAATGTACCAAAATCTGCCTGTCAGCACCTCTGAAGCTCACTAATTAACATCTTGTTTGTTTAATCCGAACAAAAAACAATGTGTAAAAATGAAAAGCTTTTCCCTGTTTCCAGTCTTTGTGCTAAGCTAAGCTAACTGGCTGCAGGCTGTAATGTTTAGCCTTATATTTAATGAATAGATATTCTTATCTAACTCTCCACCAGAGGGCAAATAATTCATGTTTGCCAACATTTCAACTATTCTCTTTTATATATTGCCAGCTCTGACTGTGCGACAGAAGTATTCGATATGTCCCGCCATGTTCATGTCAGCCCCCTGTATAGAACTTCCCCAGCTCAGACAGAAACGTCACTTTACAGTGTCGCCATATTGGTTTCACTTTTTTTACCATTGCTTGATGAATGTTTTCCTTGCCAAATAGGTACGATGTCTGCTGCTTTACAGCATCATTTGCAGGGTGCACAGTGGGAGTGGTTGCTGAAGGGATGCAGATTGGCACATCAATATCCACTCTGCATGGTACTTTAGTTATTTAGGAGTTGATTGTTCAAGCCCTTCCCATCATGTATTATGATTCCAAAGTCCTTTATTTGACCAGACTTAATTCCTGTCATTTGAACAAAAGATTGGCTTAAAAAGGTGTGACCTAGAAAAACTGTGAGGATGCTTTTATGAAACAAAAACTCTCATAAGTCCATGGTTCCTGTATATTTATTGAATATATTATTAAAAAAGATTTTTTAAACTGATAATGACACATTCAATAAAATGACATTCAATAAAATGACAAGACATTGTAGTTTATTATTCCTTATCGCAAAGAGGTCCCAACCTGATAGAGCCGTCAGCTTATTTCATCGCCAAGGAAAACTAGCTCGTGCCACTGAATGCTTGACTGACCTGGGAGCAGCACTCAGGCCGATGACCTGGTTCTTAGGAAGCTCCATCTGTAACAGAATGTTATAAACTGAGCTTCTGCAACAGTCAGTGGACACGCAGTAAAGTCTTGTCTTTAAAGACAAATCTCTACCTGCTCCAGGTGGCTGCTGCTGCCGTTGCTGCTCTCAGGCCCCTCAAGTGAAATATATTTGTTCAGCATGTTTAGCTAAAAGGGACAAATGAAGAGCCAAATTCCTAATTACACTGGTGTAAAATAGCAATACAGCCAAAACAAATCCAAATGTACACTCCTGCTGCACCAGACTTGGAAAAACCTAACCTCCTAATCTCATCACACCTGAACACCTTTATTGGAGCTCCGGGGGCCTCGTAATTACCTGGCTGATGAAACCTGTCCTGGGGCATAAAAAGGATCAGCTGGTATTTTGAAAGTCGGAACCTCCCATGCCTCCAGTCCCTGGTTTCCCCCCTCTAGGGTCTGTGGCACAGCTGGTTTTCCATGGCTCAGATCAGGATGCCTTTCCCTGGAAGGCTGCTAGGTCACTCTGCTAGGTGTTGGGAGTTGTGAAACTATGTGCTCCTGGGTCTGATCCACCACTTTGTGCGAGGCTCCAGCCACCTGCAACGCTGCTTGCGCTGTGCCAGACTGATGATGATGACTGATGACAGTGTCAAACATACCACTGAAGGCCAAATTAATGGAAATAAAAACTCAACATTGGTAAAACATTATCTGACTTATGGCCTCATTATTTTCTCCATATTTACAAAACACATTCCTGCACACTTTGACTATTTGATAATGTCTTAAAATAAGTAAAGTAAATCAGAGCTTTAGAATTTGTTTGACCTTTTGGAAAACAGGTTTTATTTGCCTCTTTTTTTCGACAGCTTGCTCGATGAGAAGATTGTGATGTCAGTGTTGTGAAAATGAGGCTACAGCTAGCAGCTAGACAGCTTAGCATAAAGACTTGACACATGGGTAAATGGCTGGTCTGGCTCAGGAAACAAAACCGCCTACTAGCACCTCTAAAGCTCATAAAATAACACATTAAATATGTTTAATCCATTTAAAACCGATGTGTACAATTAGCCCTTTTACAGGGGGTTATGGGCCAGACTATTTCTTGGACAGGAACCAGCAGAAACTGCCAGGCGTTACTGGTCCGGACCATAGACTGTATATTAACAGTCTATGGTCCAGACTGAGAAATGGTCTAGTACATAACTGTTAACTCCCTGTGCAACGACAAATGATCCGTAACAACCGAAATGTAAAAACGACAAACAAGATACAATATGTTACTTTAGAGATGCTGGTAGGCGGATTTTTACTCTTGTTTCCTGTCTTCATGCTAAACTAACCGGCTGCTGTCTGTAAGTGTAAGCTAACTGTTAGCTTCATATTTATGAGACAGACATGAGAGCGGTATTAGTTTTTTTTCCCAAAATGTTAAAAATATTCCGCCAATAGTTGTAAATGCTGGTAATGCACAAATTGTGCAAAATGCAAGCCAAACTTGGGACGAATGCACACCATTGGCTGTTATTCCCATTTCTGGAATCAAAAGCCAATTGTTTATCTGGCAGGAATGCTAGACATCTGGTTTTTACTCATCTTATAATGAATAAAAAATTGGATTTGTAGAACTTTTGCCCCTCAAGAGAACTGAAGGGGCGAGGTGTGGTTGCAACACCCTTAACCCAGAGGAGAGGTTCAGATCTGACATCACTGGGACAATAAGAAAGAAAAATGCATCCCAAACCTCTTGGCTTCAGCCAGCGGAAAGAGGAGAGAGGGTTTCACACTTCTGACTGAAACACGGGGTGTGGCTGTGTAGTCTTCAGTAGTCTTTTTCTTTTTTTTTCTTCTTTTTTCTGACACATAGCTTTTCTTTTCTGATGAGGGTTAAAGATTGGCTTTGTTCCAGATGAAAACAGCCAGCGCAGGTATAACCAGATTTCTCATACTTCTGGACAATGTTTTCATTTATTTTAGCTTGTATTTAATAATCTCTCATCGATTCACTTGTAATCAGAAAGTATGATTTACTTTTTTTTTATATATACTGTAATTTCATTTTGCCACTCCAACTCACTTCACAACCTACACTGCTCTCTCGGCCTCAGCCAGGATTATTGGACTGCGCAGGCTTTTGCATATTCCTCCTCAGCGGGAAGCACCGTGTTTCTGCATGAATGAACATGGCTGAGTTGTCAGAAGGCTGAATGGAAACAGGCTCAATCTGTATTAAACAGGAAAGGAAGCTGTTCTTTGATACCAGTGGCATGCAGAGCTGTGTCCAATTCTGTAAGAGACTCAGGACAGAATTTCATTCCTCTCGTTTAAAATGGCATCAGATGCATAGTGTACCGATTTATGCAAGACCACATTTAAAAAAAAGAAAAGCTGGCTTGCATACCCCAGAGAGACACCCATACATCTGGTAAACCATTTGACTGATAATCCAAAAACATAAAAGGGGAAACCTATGAATGGATCTTGCATAATGTCATGTGCATGTAAACAAACTGTACAAAGCATAGCTTGTAAGCATAGTTGCAGCATGTTGTAGGCCCTTTGTAACAGTCTTTTCATTGCCTTCTCTTTTGTCAATGGCTATGACTGATAGAGAAATGTCTGGTATGCTGGTGGCAGCTGAAGTCCAGAGAAGCCCAGAAGAGACAGGGAGGAGTCCGCTAGTCATGGACCGAGCTCTTTGGTCCAAGATTCAAAAACAGAAAACATTGTCCTGTAAACTGTCAGTGTACATGCAGATCTTGCTGTAGGCAGAATTACTGGAAAACCTCCTCGTGTTCTTGGTTAGTTCAGTAATTATAATGTCATTCATTTGCAGTCTGCCACTGCCTTTTTCTGTCATTAAAAAGGCTGGTGTTGGAGCTTACACCTCCACCAATAAAATCAGTCTGTCGCCCTCAGAGAGAAGTGGCAGATTAAAGGGTATTCATGCAGTCTCTGGCAGGAAACCCATGCCTGCCCTCACACACCTGTAAGCAACACACACACACACACACACACACACACACACACATCACACATCACACATCTCACAAGGTGCTTCCTGCTCCCCCCAAACTCTGACCAGTCAGGGAATGTTGTTAATGTCACTCTGCATAAATAGCCCTCCTATGTGTCGGTAAGTGTGTGCCAGTGGCAGACCTGCTGTCCCTCCGCCACTTTCATCTCTGTCCAGTGGGCCTGCTGCTCCTCGCCGGTGCTGTTGAGGCCCAGGGAGACCCAGCCCAGCCTCTCCCTGGGCCTCATGCTGCTCCGGCGGCAGAACACAGACAACACCAGGGACACCTCGGACAACTGGAAGAGCGCCACCTGGAACAAAAACGTCTCCTTGTAGGTGGGGTTGGGCTGGCCGCGGCACACAGCCGTTTTACACTTGGACATCTCTTTCCCCTTGGAGTCCAGCATGGTCAGCTTCACATAGGTGTCTGAAAGAAGGGTGTGGGAGAACGGTGAGAGAGTGCCATCAAGTGGTGGGATATCAGTAATGCAACAAACTGTACAGCAGAGGTTTTATATAGGTGTATGTCTTCTCTAATGAAAGAACAATGTACTCCCTGCAAGCAGAGTCAGTGTATGGAAGTAAATCAGAAGTTAGTGAAGACCAGGATAGAAGACCAGTACTTTACATTAATTAGTGTACATTTTTAAAAGGTCAGGTCCCAAAAGTATATATTTTTTCTCACTTATCCCTATTGGTATCTAGCCATGAAGATAGTTTCAGTTTCATTTGCCCAGGTTTTTTTTTCAGATGTCTGTCTCTGAGATTTTGTGTTTCATTTGTGGTGCTTACAGCATTATAAATGACTGTGGACAATTTCAAGTCCTAAAATCTGTTCACAATGAGGTCTGGATTATTCAGAGTAATAAGGACACTAATTCCGTTAAATTTAAAAGTTACAGGCTGGAGAAGGGAAGCTTAGTTTAGACTGGAAACAGCCAGCCTGACTCTGTCCAAAGGTGAAAAATCAGCCCATTCGCTCCTCTAAACTTCACGGATTAACATCTTATAAATTATAGTTGCTTATATTTCCTGTATTTGTTTAATATCTGTATAACAACTTACCTATAAAATGTCAAGTCATTTATTTTCTTTACCTTTGGACAGAGCCAGGCTAGCTGTTTTCTGTCTCCAGGCCGTAGCTTCATACTTACATGAGAGTGCCCCTATGCAAGAAGGCAAAGAAGAGCATTTCCCCAAATTTTTAACTATTTTTTTGAAGGAAATGGAATTTGTCAGTGCTACGGACTGATAAGACTTTATCCAATGAACCAAATATGTGCAGTTTTGGGCCCAAACCATAAAACATTCTGTTCGCATATTTCAAATATTTCTAACACTGATTAGATTACAGGTAATTCACTGCTGACTTACCTCTCATGATATAAAGCTGCCCCCCTACGAAGTGTTTTATACAACAGAACAGACCATCTGTGGCACACACCACGGCACACAAAGTTGGAAAGAAGAAAGAGAGGAAACAGTTTGAAGATACACACCAGAAGGTCAGCTTTCATGGGAACTCTGATAAGCAGCAATTGCTTCAGCATTATGGCTTTAATCACTTCCATTATAAAAAAAAAAAAGCTGGTACTGTTGCCAGAAAACATTTAAATGTAATGGTGCACAATTAGTTTTTGTTACATGCTGCTGGCAGTCTTGCCCATCTGTTTTGCTGAAACAATTGCTTAGTCTATCAGCACACGCTGGAGAAGCAACATTACAAGGGAGAATTTCACTGAAAGGAAAATTGACATTGTCACTCAGCACCTCATTCCAAACTGGCACAAAACCCAAGAATGAAACGATTTAACATGGAAGCTTTTGTACATACTGACGGGTTTATCAGACGCTGTGGTTTTGAAGTGGCTTCCCTGGATGACCTCAGCAGATAACTGTCCCGTGGCAGAGTTGTAGAGGAGACCCAGGAGGATCTCTGGCAAGGAAGAGTCTTCAGTAGAGCGATAGGACAGAGCTCCTGCACTGCGAGACACGCTCACTACAGAGCCGCAACCCTGGCAAGATGAAACACACAGGGGATTACTCAGAGAAGAGAGAACGCTTCAGTGGGATGTTTTACAGATTGTACAAAGTCTTTGGTTTTAGGCCATAACCAAAAAACAAGACATTCCAAGGTCATTCTTCATCTAAGAGAATCAGGTAACCAAATTACATAAATCTTTTTAAATAAAAACTTTTTTGCTACATTAGCGGTTGGCTCTAGTGATGTCAGTCCACCATTTACGTTCAGACAGAAATATCTCAATACAAATGAGATGGATTGCCTTCAAACTTTTTTTTTTACTGAATTTCGTGTTCCCCAGAGGATGAACCCTACTGATTTTGGTAATCCTCTGACTTTTTCTCTAGCGTCACCATGAGGTTGACGTGTGGCTTTTTTTGTAAAATGTCTCGAACAAACTACTGGATGGACTGCCATGAAATTTACAGATATTCATGTTCCCTCCAGGATGGTCTCGCCTTGCCAGACCATCCTCCATATTGGAATTATAAACTCCAGTCGATTTATGAGGACTATGGTTAACTGCTCCTCAGATCTCTGCAGGGTAAATCCAGACAGCTAGCTAGACTATCTGTCCAATCTGAGTTTTCTGTCGCAGGACTAAAACAACCTTTAAACGTACACCTTCCACCAAAACAAGTACCTTCCCGAGGCTATTTTGCAGCGGCACCGTGGCTTTGTCCGGCGCTTAGTGCCACCCATGATGATTGTGATTGGTTTAAAGAAATGCCAATAAACCAGATCACGTTTTTCTCCCATCCCGGAATGCTGTGGGGACTAGCCAGACCCTCCTCCGCGAACGCTGTGGAGGAAGGTCTGGCAATGCGAGACTATTGTCAAACCAATATCTCAATGCTTCAGATGAAACTATGCACAGTGCAAGATAGAAATTCACAAAGTGTTCTCACTGTAAGTTCAGAGCCCTGCTCCAGGGTGACAGGTAGAGCCATCTTGCCCTGCAGGTTGAGCTTAGTCAGGTAGAACACCTTCTCTCCCAGGACCTTCTCCTTTTTCATCCGCCGGATGCTGTACAGGCGGAAGCGAACAGCGTAGTCCCCCAGGGCCTCCTGTTCCACCCTGGAAAACTTGAATGTTTCTGTGAAGACTGGACACGGACCCTTCTGCACGCCCGTCTTGGCCCGTTGCTTCTTGGTGGGCAGCAGGACCAGGTGGACCTGCCACGCAATGTTGCCCGTCTGTTTGAGAGCAGGGATGTCTGTCGCCGCGGTGACTGTGACGGCCAACCACTGCTCACCGGAGTCGTACTCGAAGGCGACGTCCAGCGTGCCGTATTTGCCAAGTGGCTCTGGCTCGTAGGCTGTAGGGAGCTGGGAACCAGAGCCGTCCTGAGGGAGGAAAGAGAGAATCAGAGTAGTGAAGGAAGAAAAAAAGCTGAGTATAAAAGAGAAGGGAATCTGAAGCGTTAGAGAGACCTTCATCTTCTTCCTGAATAGTATTAGGTAAGTTCATTTATTTATTTACTATTTATGTCCCCAGCAGTCTTATATAAAATTGAATTTGAAATGCTTTCTGGCACTGAATGTATGTTTAAAGCTTGTAGGTTTTTACCGATTTTCTCTAAGAAAATTAGGAAGAAAAGAAAAATCTGTTTAAAATAATTTCCGCGCACATTTTCTGTCCCCACGCATTCAAATATTGTTGTATTTTTCCTGCTGACACAGTCATGACACATGAAGGGTGAACCGAATGACACTTACTAAAAGAAGCGTTATGTCATAAAGGTAAAATGATTGTTTATAATGTTTATGACACACGTTCATGACAGTGTCATGTCACTCTTATGTAGATACCTTCAAGTAAAGTGTAACCAGATATTCTGTGGGACCAGTAGAGACTGCATCAATGCTGGTACATTTGTTTTCCTCTTAAACAAGTTGAAGTTTCTCACCTCTGGTCCCAGCACAGCGGTGCTGTCACTGGGAATGTCCTCCCCACAGCCTTTGTTGAGGTAGCTCTCAGTGTCCTGGTCCACACTGGCGTCACTGGAGCAGCGGGGGCTGTCGCAGTGCTGGGGGGACGACCCCCTCCGGACCCCTCGCTCCGAGCGGGAACGAGAGGACACGCGTGGCGCCGAGCCCTCGTCCTGGTACGGAGGAGGCTGGGGATCACTGAGGGAGGAGTTCTTTATTCTCTGGATGCTGCTGGCTGCTTTCAGAAGAGTGACAGAGAGGGATACAGAGGGAGTAATGTAATACGAGAGGTGTGTTACTGGAGACATACTGTGCTCTGCAGATATACTCATTATGTATGCAACATACACATACAGTCGACCACAGAGTCATGTTAACCTCTTAAATTGTGCCAGACCCACAGGTGAGTCCATCCTTTTAAACAAATGAAAAAAGCCTAGAGTAAATCAAACTCACAGGATTACATTTTAAATTGTTGTTTCAAGAGGTCATTCCATGTAATGAATAAATATTTGACTCTGTGTAATCATCATGTAGGTTCAATGAAGTGTTGGAAAAAGGCACCTAGAGAATAAGTAACTGTGTATTGTTGTACAATGTAGTAATTTTAAATACAATTAAAGGAATAGTTCCACCTTTTGGGAAATATGCTTATTCGCTTAGATGAGTCAATACTGCTCCATGATGTGGGAGTGAAAGGTATCAATCTTTTCATCTAATAAATAAGTGTATTTATCATAATGTCAAAAGTTAAGATTACATTTTGGGGGTGAATCAGGAAAAAAAAATATATGGAAAAATGGAAAAATAATATATAAATAAGTAATAATGATATCTTTTCTTCATAGAGCACTTTTATAAGATACTTAAAGACGCTTTACACAAGTAAAAGAAAAAGATCCTAAATAAGTAAAAACACACTGAAGGCACAAGGGAGCCTGGGACATTAAGTGCAGTTCTACAACTTTGAGTAACTTCTTGAACATGACTTTAAAGTTACATGAGGGCTCAATAGAGACTCAATAGAACCTCCTTCAGGAATATTATATAGAAATATAATAGGGACAGACAGTACCAGGACGTGTAAGATGTAAAAATATCTAACTGATATTAATGTTGTCATTGTTTTAACGTAGGGTGCAACATCAATAAAAGTTGTGAAAGTGAAACTAAACAAACAATGGTACTTTGTACACAGTAGTTAGAATGTAGAACTTATTATTATTATTAAATCATAGTTTTTACATCTTAAAACTGTGTGTATACCTCTACATAGCTCTATAAAGCCATTTTTATGTATTTAATTGTAAGAATCTTTGTTGTTCTACAGTTTATCTGTCTTTATATTCCTTGTTATGGTATATTATTGCTGTAATTGTATCACTTTACACTATCTTTTTAGGTTATGTGTTTTGTGATCCATAACTATTTTCTTCATATTTTATCTAATTCATTATCAGTGTGTATTGTAACCTTTATGTTTTATGATCTACAGTGTATGTGTTCTTTTAAATAAAGTTTGGCATAACTATGCACATTCTCACCCCGTTCGCTGGAGGCTTCACTGCTGTAGCCTCCCTGTTCAGTGGACTGTTTGCGTTTGTTTCTCCACGCAGAAGTTGGGTTCTGCTGGGCCACGGCCTCGGGCCCTCTGTCCTCCTCGCTGCCTGATAAAACTCCCTCTGGACAGAACGGAGACTCTTGTTCAAACATTACATTCATCTCACAAACATAATATGGCGTGTTTAACCCTTGTGTTGTCCTCGGGTCATAGTTTTTCATGTCAGAATATATATATATGTGTTTCTTACAACCAAATTGCCCAAAAATAACTTGGATGCATGGATGTACATTGTATGGAAGCCATACAACATTCTTTTCAGCTAACATGAAAGCTATAGTGTGTAGTTTCTGTCGTCTAAGTAATGACAACAGAATTGTCGGCGCGTCCACATGATACAAGCCTTCCATGACCGCACACGCGCCCCCACCCCTCCTCCACGCAGTTGCTAGTAGCCAAAGACGACACGGAGAATTAAAAAACATGATGAACTCTTCAGAAGCGGTAACTATCTTCACTTTAGTTTCTGCACGGGAAAGTCACTGGACGCCACAATCTTCTGAACATAGACATACTGAGAAATACAGAGAGAGCTGCGTGGAGCTGATAGTCTTAATTAGCTTTGTAGCAACTCATTTGGCAATGGCTGGAATGTAACGGACGTTCAATAATATCAAAAAGTTACACACTAACGCTTTAGTGATTACTTCCATTAAATTTTGGGTGTTTTATTCAATTTCATAGCAATTAAAAAAAAAAAATGTTTTTCTAATGTCTCCTGAATAAACTTTGACATAAACGGTGATTCACTCAACATCCTCTGATCTTACCTATCAGTCAGGGTTTTTTTTTTACTCAAAATAAGTATAATGTCATTTAAATTAGGTTAATTGACCATGAATTTCAAAAATGTTGAAAAAAGTGACAAAAAAGTTTAATAAAGCATTTTAAAAAAGCGACAAAAACACTTGGAAAAGCGCCAAAAAAAGTTAATTTTCAAGTTTGACCCCGAAGGACAACACAAGGGTTGAATAAATGACGAGAACCAAGATGCAGATGCACAAACTGTCACACAGCACTCTCAAAAGGGTAATTTCAGGGCAAGGGTAATATTTGAGGAGTTTGAAAACCAGAGAAGAAAAAGAAGAGACCCAGGCAGTCAAATGGAAGCAGCACGCCACGCCATCTAACCTTGGTTTCCTTTCTTTTTCTTCTTGCATTTCTTCCCTTTCTCCTTCTTTTTCTCCACGTCCGAGGCGTCCTCCGATTTCTTCGACCCCTCCTTTTCTCCTTTCCTCTTCTTCTTGTCTGACTTTGTCTTTTTCACTGTTGAAGAAGACCTAGAAAGCTCAGCCTCTTCCTCGTCATCTACCTCTCTCTCAAGGCAGTCTGCCACCTCTTCCTCTTCTTTTGGCTTTTTCTGTTTTGATAACCTGCTTTCAGTCTCAGGACCAGGTGATGGAGGAGGTTCGACGCAGTCATCATCGCCTCTTTGCTGAGCGGCGGGGTGGTCTCCGCTGTCACTCGCCTTTCTGCCCTGTCCACTACTGGTGTTGGTTTTCTCTAAAGCATCAGCTTCCTCCTCTTGCTCTCCATCTGGGGATTCCTCTTTGTTCTTCTGTGCCTTGGCTTCTTTCTCCAGCTGCTTTTCTCTCCTTTCTTTTCTCCTCTGCTCTTTCTTCTCCTGCAGCTCCATCTCCTCTTTCTTCCTCTTCTTTTCCTCTGCTAACTCGGCTTCTGTCTTTTTAACTCGCCAGCATCCGTCCCTCCATTCCCACTCCTGCTGGCTCGGAGCGCACTCAGCCTCTTTAGTATCACTGGACTGGTTGGTCTTTGATGCTGCGTTGCTGGCCTTCCTTCCTCCTTCCTGTGCTGTGGAAGTCTGACCAGACTCCTGGCCACTGTTTTCCACATCTTCCTCATCTTGCACCTTGCTGATGATAGTGGTGACCTGCTCGGTCAGCTGGTCGCTGACGGCGTATGTGGCGTCGCTGACAGCGTTGGCCAAGTCGTCCACGCGGCTGGTGACTGTGTCCAAGAGGGAGGAAATGTTGACAGATGGAAGGTTCTGCTGGAAGCTCTTAAAGAAGGCCATCTCTCGGCCGGGGATCCCGTCACCACACTGACTGCTAGATTAGCTCATCAGAGGCTCTGACATGGACATGTGGGTGTTAGCAGGGTGCCGTGCCAGCATCACAGTGCGTGCTGAGATCAACACGTGCATACAAACCATATGGCGATTCTAAAGATTATGATAGATGTTTTGTAACACAGTGTTTTTATATTCTCATGTTCAGACATTATAATAGGGGTTTAGAAAGCAACCAAAATAAAATGTACATTCATTTATGAACTGGGATAGAAGCACTCCAAAAATACAAGAAAATGTAAAAACTGTTGCCTTAGTTTAGTCACAAGTTCAGCCTCTACCTAACGTTTTACACATTTCATTCTCATCCTTCATGCTTTTCCCCCAATACTAACTTCTCTTTTGTGTGCATGCGTGCATGCGTGCGTGCGTGTGTGTGTGTGTGCGTGTAAATTCTGCCACTGCAGTACATCTTTATGTGTGTTGAGTACCTGGCTGGTTGTTCTCATAGCCGCTGAGATGTGACAGATCGGCAGGACTCTCCACTGACAGCTTGTTGCTGAGGTAAAGAAAAAACAGAGCCATCAACGCCATGAAGGCTGCAATGGAAGACAGGACACCCAGAAGCTCAGGAGAGACTGAGGAGGAGAAGAAGAGAAATAAAGAGGGAGGGAAGAAGAGAGACGGGGGAGGAAAAGGAAAGGAAAGACAGACAGAGAAAGAGAAAACAAAATAATTAGACTAAGACAAACATAATACTGATTATGGATGTATGTAACAGTTACATTTCCAAACCAAGTCTTTCGTTTTTAAGACAAAATGACTATAAATAAAAATAAGCACACATGGCTGCAAGCTAAAAAATGCTATTTTGAACAAAATGCTTTTAAGGATGTAAGCAACCCCACATTGATACCACAAATAGCTATATTTGATGATACACATCTTATGTTGGAATCAAACTCCCCCAATGTTGCCTTGTCAGGGGAGCATTAGCTATTGTGCTTTTAAACAGTCTGTGGTTGTTCCACTGCAAAGGCAAACCAGATACAATCTACAGCAGTGTATGTAGGCCAACCATACTTCATGTTACCATGCAGCTCTGCACTGCTGATGTGCTATTTTTATGAGAGCCTCAAAGGGGCTGTGTCTAACTGATACGTACACTTGGTAAACCAGCCAAAACCGCACTGGGCCTGCACTTAATAGGCTGCAATACAGACACACCGCAGTGTAATAGATGAAAAAAGAGGACACTAGTGGACAATAAAGCATGAATGGTATTTCTAAAGACCAAATGTCTCAGTGGAAAGGGGGCTTGTAAAATTAAGCACACTGCAAGCAAGCCTCTGTGATGTGCGGTGTCTGGATCTTAAGTTACTTGAGCCACATAATACAGTTTTTTGATCCTATGGACATATTGAACAATGATTCACCAATGAGACACCAATCTTAGAGGCTTTGCACGCCCACACAATTGTGTTCAACTGGCTGTTTAACCCCTCCCCTGAGCAGCAATTGTCCAATTGTAGCTTAGCAACCGTAGGCAAGATGTGGATTTCTCCAAATGTTGGCGGTGAGTATGGTGCTGTAGAGCAATACTCATGCATTTAAAGAGTTTGAAGGGTGGTGTCTTTTTTTTGCATTTCGAAAAACCAAAACCACAAGAACAAAACAGTTAAAGAAGGGATTAAAGCATGTGTTTCTTTGCTCTAACATGAGCTGCAAAAGTTAGCATGTCTGGCTAACTTACTACCCGCTATAGTAACCTACAGTTACTTCCAAGGCCAAGGGTTGACATAATTACATTAGTTTGTGTGGTTATTAGAAAAAAACTCCGTTCATAACTAGCACATCCATTGGGTCATATTTTCTCACTGTGTATTGGATGCTATCAGTGTTTAGGCTTGCTCTGTATTGGATTTGGGAAAGTTTACAGCAACCCTAGCCAATGTTAGTCTTGCAACATAAGCACTCATTTGGAGTCGTGTTTCTGGCCACCCAACGAATGTAAGTCCACTATTCATCATCCTTTAAGGTCTCTTTTGTCATCCACCAATCCTGAGAGAAATATCTGACTCTGTAGCTGCTAAATGCTGCAATATGTTCACCAGCTAGTCGCTAACTTTGTCTGTCTCCTGTTTGGTGCTGAGCAGTTTTGTTGTTGTTGCCTGCTACTGATGAGAGCATTGAAACTGAACCACAACAATGAGCTCAAAGATGCTAAAACGCTTCGTAGAGCTGATTAACTGTAGAATTGGGTGATAATTCTCTGTGAATTCATCACTACGAGCGACCCCTTTACCATAAGGCCGGCTGTGTGGCGTGAGCGTGTCAGCTGCATGGCGTGTCCGTTTTTTTTTCGGCTCCCATATTAACAGGTTAGAGCTTGCACACTGCCTGCGTGACACACATGTCTCAGGCGCGGCTCGAGCCGCGCCGAAAACAAAGAAATAGGACCGACGCCTCTTTTTCACGCAACACGCAAGCGTGTTGTAAGCGTTTCCAGGCAAAATAGAATACGAAAATATGTTTATATGTCATTTTGACACAAATACATTTAATAAATAACATTTTGATGTTTGAAAGTCTCTAGGTTTTGACATAAATGCAGATATAAATGTAATTTAAAAAAATAATAATAAATAATTATCGATTTTCTAATATTGCACCTGTCAATACAGAACGAAATATTCTGTAGCCTATTTTGCCGTCAATACTGCCAACATTGTCTTTGCTATAATCAAATCAGTATATATTTATGTTTAACATAGTATTTCATTTTATCAATGGGAAACATACATGTGTACAGACAAGGCTAGCAGCAGCAGCGCCGCGTCAGACACGTTTCTGGTGTGCAAAGACAGAAAACGCCACGCAGCCGCCACGCAACTGACACGCAACAGAAACGCCACGCTCACGCCACGCAGCCAGCCTAACTCATAGTCATTTGAGTCACTGATTAGTGCAGCTTTTAGGAGCCACTTGAGGTTCGTTTGGGGATGTGATATTCTATATTATTCAAACTGGCAAATGTATTCGTGATTTATTATTGCTTTTTTGTTTGTATCAGATTTTGTGACATATTTTGCATTATATGTTTCATGCTGTCTATAACACTCATTATCAATCACAATTTGGCATTCATTGTTAAATGAGTAGACAACTAGAGCTGAATCGATTAGTCAATCGATTAGTTGATTGACAGAAAATGAACTATTTGGATAATCGATTTTCAAGCAAAAATACCAAATATTCCCAAGTCCCAGCTTCTCAGTTGTGAGGCTTTGTTGTTTTTCTTTGTCTTATGTAATACAAGAAATTGATAATTGTGGGGTTTTAGGCTGTTAATGAAAGCTATTTGAAGATATTTCAACATGGCTGTAGGAACTTTGTTAGGAGCATTTTTCACCATTTTCCAACGTTTTATAGATACAGTACAGTTAATAGATCAATTGAGAAAATATACGACAGACTAATAAACATGTGTGTTAGTTGCAGCCCTATAAAAAGAGTAGAAAATAAATAAAATGGTGGTGCATTTCAGGCCAATGCATCTGGTGTAACAGACAGCCCAAATGTTGTAGCATGTGTTTTGTAGCTGGTGCTCATTTCAGAATCAACCATCACCTCTCGTTGACTTAATTGGTCAACAGTGTAAAAACTGGCATCATCCTGAGAGCACTAATGAGGAGAAGGAAAAGAGAAAAATAGAGGCATAGTTTCTCAAATCCCCCTGAACACAGACTGAACTTATGGGCAGACTTGTTTCACCATGGCAACAGGCCGAGACCACTGCAGCCTGACATCTAGCGCTGCTGCATACTGCCAAAGTGATGAATGTGTAATTCCCAAGAATGGCAAGAGAAAGTAGGAGAGAGATAAGAGAGACGATGTGGTGGCAGAGGCTTACCTTCTTTAAATGAATATCCTTTTTAAAACCAGCTGTTTCCAAAAAAAAAGCATTAGCAGTACTTCTGCTGCTACATATAGTAAATGATCTAAGAAGAGGAAAAACAAAGTTGTCCTGCTCTGAGAAGTAATCCGACATGTAATAAATCCCTTACACTTAGTCTGGGCCAGCACTTGTCAGGCTTATGTATCAACTCTCACAGCAGACAGTTGTGTTGTTTGTGCCAGAATGACCTCTGCAGCCATCAGCACAGCACAGCAGCCGCCTGTCAAAATGAACCGCTTATGGCCCTGTGCCCCGGCGGTGTGATGACACTTCATACATGGCCCTGGTCTGTAAATGTCAACAACAGCTGAATAATTTAGACACCTGAGGTAACCTGATGCCTCCGTCAATGTACACTGGAAAGTGGAGCGGTTGCAAGCCGGCTCACCCGAAACAGCTCACCCTGCTATCAGTTAGTTTTTGACCCAGCATAACAGGAAAGCCTGATATTTCTCTTAACCGCAGAAAAGATTAAAGTGATTTTTTTTTCTTTCTTTCATCCTATCCCATCCTCTCTGGGTGTGTGCATGTACAAATTGTGTGTCTGAACAGGATAAACAAGAAAATATAACCGAATAAATCTGGGTTCTTTTACTGCGTGTGAACTCAGGACTCTGAACTGAGCCTCAGGATTCAATCTGCTTTTCTTTTTTTCAAGGTAATTACTCCAGCAAGCTGAAAATAAAACATGAAATCGCAGCTACTGAACCATTCATTGTGCTCATTTAGATGAAATGTTTTTGTGACATAAAAACCAAAAAAGGGAAACAAATTATTCTGCTGTGTTTCTACATCTTTGCGATACAAATTATGACAGATATCCTCATTGTGAAAATGAACCTTCATTAATTTATTCATGTAATAAGTTCACTTTTAAGCTTCAAGACCAGTGCATACCTAACTTGGCTGTAGTTTATAAGGTATGCTTGTTTAAAAAGTAGGCAGGCAATCTGGAAATGTTGCTTACACATGGGCTTCTGATACGAAACAAAACCTCCACGCTGAATAAATCATGAACATACAGCTGCCTTCTTTTGCTAAAGTAAACCAAAACTTGATACAACATGTTTAATTCATACACAGACATTTTGCTTTCTGAAGTCTACATAGAGACACTTTCTATACACCAAACGGCAGTGAAAATTCACAGGAATAAGGGAGGTTGAGCACTAAATATTTGGATGTAGCCATCTTTGTGCTTTAAATTTAAAGTCATGTTATGGAGTACAGCCAAATACGTATGCCATTGTAAGATGAAAACAAACACACAAAAATATGCTCTGATACAGACACACAAGTGCAGTGCTCGGTTGTAACATGGCCTTACCTCGTCTGGCACAGATGAGCTCATGAACACCACAGTTCCTCCCCCCTCCTGGGAGAGAGAGAGAGATGAAAAGTTGGGAGTCAGAGGTTATACATATGATTCCATGTACTGTAGAAACATATGTCCAGGCCTCAGGTTTTAGGGAAGCTGGCAGATGGTTATGCCAACTAATATAAAACTGATTAGCCGGAACCAACTGAGAGAAAAAAAAAACTCACGATCAAATGGATAATTTTCCACATCAAGTCCACATAACTTCTCATCCAACTCTTGGCAGAGAAAGCGAATAAGTGTATTTCCAAAAATGTTGAGGTATTCCTTCAAAATATGCTGTATATTCAGGGGTAGAGTACTGAAACTAACTCTAAACACATAAACGTAACACTGTAAGCCATCTGTAACCATCTCTAAAGCAGAAATAACTTTGAACTCTTTTATTTCTCTCTCTAAATGGGTCAAAATTGTGCTAAAGCCTATTAATGAAATACATTATTCATATTAAATGCAGCGATTATTACTTCAATGAATCTTTCATAAGATCTAAAGTAATCATTTAGTAGTAATTGTGTTTTCAAACATGAAGGCTTAAATGCTGTCTGAATATGGATGCATTTATGTCTGTATTTATTAGTCTAAAAGTAGTCAAATGTAATTATAAAGAGCTTTGAAATGGTGAAATCATATTATAAAACACTCACAATGTGTGGGGTTAATGTAAACTCCCTCTCTGGTTGCTAAAAAACATGAAATTATCAGATTGGAATAACTGAGGCCATGACCTGTGTGACCTAATTATCACCAATTATTATGATCTTTTTACATTAACTGGAAATATGTTAAAGTGCTCATATTATGCTCATTTTCAGGTACATAATTGTATTTAGAGGTTGTACCAGAATAGGTTTATGTGGTTTAATTTTCAGAAAACACCATACTTTTGTTGTACTGCACATTGCTGCAGCTCCTCTTTTCACCCTGTATGTTGAGCTCTCTGTTTTAGCTACAGAGTGAGACATCACACTTCTGTACCATATTTGTTGGGAGTTGCACATGCTATATGGCTAGTTAGTCAGTTGCAGAGTATGAGGGAGTGCCATGCTAGCAGCTAGGTGAACATTATAACGTGTTACAAAGTGACGCACGTTTGTCACGGAAGTAAAGGCTGGACTACAATAGAGCTGTTTGGAGCAGTTTGTGAACAGTGTTTTCTCTGGATGATAAGTCCCTTTGGGCTGGACATTGGGCATTTCACTTTGTAAACCTATAACGTGCACATAAAGATAGATAACACAATAAAGGAAAGGGGAAAAGCCCAAAAGCGTAATATGAGCACTTTAAGGTTGAACTAATTTCCCTCCACAATCTCCTTCACAATCCCTCTGAGGCTTCATTTAATGAAGGATACTGACACTTGTATCACCCTCACACACATTCACACACCCACAAGCTTATGCACATACACACATACGTTCACACGTTTATCTCTCTTGGCTCGACACCACAGTATTTAATGATTCAGGTATCTACAGTGTGGCAGAAGCAGATCTAGGCTTAGTAACATTTGAAATTTTGGTCTAAATTACATTGTGTCAGTGTCTTGATTTTGAAAAACAATGTTTTCCTCCCCTAAACTCCACTTGTCAAATTACACAAATCATCTATAGAGTTACTGTATCACTGGAGATATTTCAAACCTATGAGAGTAGACCAAAAAAAGGACAAAGGCTGCTTTACTTTAAAACCATCATCACGATGACAATTTACTGATGGTTTTAAAGTAAAACAGCACTTTGCAGATTAAATGTAAAATGTAAAATAAAATATGTTTTGGAGTAATACAACAATATCTGCTCTGTCTGTTTTTGGAGTAACTCTGGTCTTCTAAAAAGCCATCAAGCAAATCAAATCGGTTTAGAGAAAAATCTATTCGGTTGTGATTCTTCCAAAAAAGGATTTCTGATTACTTTAAGATGCTTGATGATCGGCTCAAAACAATAAAATCACATGTAGTCCTATGAAGTGCAACACCATTGTGGCACGTCCTTCTGTCATCTAGGTCGAATTGATTCACATAAATACATTTTAAGACATTGTAGGCCTACTCTGATTCTAATAATAATATATACATACAAAAATCGATTATATATGGATATATATATATAATCCGATTTTATATATATATATATATATATATATATATATATATATATATATATATAATATTGTATAATACTCAATCGAATCTAAGATTAAGTATTTAATGTGTCCCCTGTACAACTGGTGAGTCACTGGTGATATGTCTTTATGAAACCTTACCCCCTCCTTTTCTCTCTCAGGTGGTGTATCAACAAACACGAGTGCACGCATGGCTGCACGTGACACAATAAGAACAGTGCCTACGGGACAGGGTAAGGCACGCGCCTACTCTGCATCTTTTTTTTGTCGCTGCTCGGTGTCATGTGATCCGGTCACTTTCACTAAAACCTTGAAGAGACACTTATCCATCGCATGGATGTATCCATCGTCGTTGTACACATTGCCCATAGAGCTTAGGGAGAATATCAACAGCACGCGCATCCACAAAAATAACGGTTATTTGACAACAGTGGTTGAACTCAAACCGTTCTTTAACATTACACCATATTAATCCGCCAGTTGATGGTAGTTCTTTCACAGTAGCAAAATAAAGTAGTTTCCATATGATGCTAAGTAGCAGCCTGCTGTGATTTTCGGTTATAGCAAAAGGAAGAAGAAATTAGGCTATATTTAATCGCTTTCAAAACAGGCTGTCTTAATCGAATATTTTGCATAAACGTGACTTTGTCAATCAAAGCACCGGGACTATCTGTGTCCACTTTAGCATCACTTCACGCGGCTGAGAGAGCACGCGCGCATCCCATGAAGGGATCACAACATTCCTGCATCAGCATCAGCCTCGTGCCGCTAGCTGTCCCAGCTCCGGAGCACTGCGGTACTCACGTCGTGATTTAAAAAAAAAAAAAAAAATTTAAATGACAGACTTCTGTAATATAAAACATTTTTTTTAAACAACGTTCTCATTCTGTTTCGAGCAAAGTTTCACACGAGCCCCGCAGGACACCTGAGACCGAGTACTTACCGTCAATCGCCATGATGCTCCGTCCCGGACTCTACCAACTGTGGGGGAGGGAGGGGGGGAGGTCATTCATTCATGTGCCAGTGAGTGGACTGTGTGTGTGTGTGTGTGTGTGTGTGTGTGTGTGTGTGTGTGTGTGTGTGTGTGTGTGTGTGTGTGTGTGAGAGAGAAAGAGAGAGAGAGAGAGAGAGAGAGAGAGAGAGAGAGAGAGAGAGATATTGTATAAGCATTTGCTATTTCAGTAACAGGGGCAATATGTAAGATGATATAGTAGTAGTAGTAGTAGTAGTAGTAGTAGTAGTATATTGCACATACCTACACTACTGGTATGTTAATATGTTATACTGTCACCACATCATATACTATATTATATTTCTGGTTTACGCTGTTACATATATTCCTGACTAGGTGTATTAATCATACCGTGTCACAAGGCAAAGTGACCGTGATTTGATTAGTAGCAGCAGACTTATAAGAAACATTTAATTATGGCTACACAAAATAGCCTACACAAGTGCAAATGTGTGCATGATGGTATATGATGGTATATGAAATGTGACAAGAGACAAGAGACAAAAAAAACTTACACAAGGCTTACATTTTTTAATGTAAAGTCGAACAGTAAGGGTAACTATAGCTGGATAGATAAATGTATAGTAGAGTAAAAAGCTTTTCCTCTGAAATGTAGTGGGGTAGATGTATGACATGGGTATGAAGTGCCTCAAACTTACTTACTTGTTATTTCAGAAGATAGAAGGGGAGACACAACGGAGTATGTATTCCTATATTTTGTTTCCTTACAATGATGAAATAAAAAAATATCACGAAAATAAGGGAAGCACAGTACTGTATATAGTAATATGCTGTAGCATTAAGATTTTTTTTAATTGGAAGAGGCCTAGCACAAAAAAAACACCAGCACCAGCCAACCAAGTTCAAGTGAAGCCGAGCCCTGCTTACGTCACTGCTTGGGACATGCCCACTGGGGTTAAAAAAAAATATATTTCCGCAAAGTTTTGTTACAAGCTGCAGTTTGCCTTGCATTCAATAGCAGTTTATTACCGGCTTACGACGTAAGTTACAAACGTTTATAAAAAAATGTGTGAAGTCAAACCAAACAATTCAGCTTCAACTGAAGACATCGGAGCGGAAAGAGACTGGGCTGCTACCAAAGCGTTTTTTGACAGCCTCAAAACAAACAAGCCAAGACCTGTAAGTATTTCCCTGAAACGTTGTATTACCATAACGTTAAGCTTGTGTCTTAAGCTTCACGTATACGTTCTTGCATACAATTTGTGCCTTCATAAGTGCTAGACAAGCCTAGCATTGTACGCACATTTCATGTTTTCCATCTACTTAACAGCCCAAACCCCAGTATGCTGTCACCATCGCCGTCTCGTCTCGCACCCTCTTCGACATGGTGGCAGAGAGGAAAATCTATGAGGACGAAGGATTAGAGAAGTACGTGGCTTATCAGGTGGAGCATGAAAACGATCCTCTGATGCCAGGAGTTGCTTTCCCCTTCGTCAAGGTAGGCCTGAGTCCCGGTAGTGTTAACCTTCTGCAAGTGTCCGCAGGGTGTGGTAGTGCCTGAGATGTATTGCTAAATATCAATGCTGAGAGGAAAAACCTGCTTTGCAAAAACCTACGGTGGTGTCTGATAATGGACTGCATATCTAGACTCTAGTTTTTGTGTTAAAAACGTAAAGCCTTGTTACACTTCAATCATGTACATACATAAGTCATGTAAAGGCAAGTGTTTGAGTTTTGGCACCATCAGATCCAGTACAATCATAAACCTATATCAAAAAGACATTATTTCTCACCTAATTTTCACCTAATGGTATTTTGATACCATTTCATTGCTAACATCAGCTACCCCAAACATATGCAAGCTAATGTTAGAGTATCAGTGCCATTGTTATTCTGTATATTGTACGAGATTAATAGTGTAAGGCAATGTTTACAGCGTAGGAGAGAAACAACGGAGGCTTGTGTGTTTAATATATTTCTCTGAGCAGTATGGGACAATGTCATTGAAACCGAAAACTGCATTACAACTGCATGACGTGAGTTGTCTGCCAGGGAAATCACGACACATATGATTACGTTTATGTTCAAAGGTAGACAATCCTTTTTCATCATTGACACGAGGAAAAGTATCCTAGACGTCGTTCTAGCGTCATGCACAACCATGCTATAGTTAGCCAAGCAAGTATAAAACTTAGAATTTACACAAATAGGCAGAATGACCTGTCGAGAAGAAAGCAGGCAACGTCTGCCTCCCTTTTAAAATCCTTGCTCCTTATGATCTCCTTCCATCTTGGAAAAGCCACTCCAGTATTAACTTTGGTCTTGCTGCTTTGCCTGTCGCGTTTAATTCTCTTTTTAACTTCCTTGTCGACTCCGTTACATGTCCTAGATATGCACTCCATCTTCAACAGGCTTTCAAATCTGCCGGCAGTCGCTGAGTAATCTTCTCCCCCCCCCTCTTCCTTCCTGGCATTTGTCACGGCGCCACTGAGTGTAAAAGCGTGAAACACGGAGGTATGTCCCACTTTGGCTAACGTATTTTAAAGATGGAGGGGCAACATGGTAGAATACATTCGAGTGACTCGCTCGAATGTATTCTGAATGGTAGATTCTACGCTTACGAGAATACTTTGATTAGTTGGTGGAAGTAATTACACATGAATGAGCACACGTGTGAAAGAAAGTTTTTTTTTTGCTAAGAATCAACAACAAAAATTACACAATGGAGCTTTAAAGACAAACCAATCCAGACGTTCTCCTGCTGCTTAATATGTATAGTGCTGAGACAAAATAAGGAAAATCCCTATCAAAAACTCTGCCTTTGAAACTGCTTTACTTTTTCTTGGAATGCAGTCATGCGAATCATGAAATCACAACATTCTTCAACCAAAACAATTCAACATGTTGCTGTTGATTTAATTCCTGTGAATGACCATTTAAAATGTGGTTACCTTGTAAGGCTGGGTACCGAATTCAATACTTTTTAGGCACCGACCGAATTGCCTTTAAAGTATCGAGTATCGAAAAATGCCTTGTCATTTAATACCCAATATAAATACCTAAGGAGTAAATCTCATCAAAGTCAGTGAGCCAATAAGCATGCAGCATGCTTCTACCAAGATCTAATAATGCTGGTGATTGGCTGTCTAACGTTATACGTCGTAGATGTACACAAGACAAACTCTACGTTACACAGAGACGGGGCTCAAGCAGTAAGAGCTAAAATATAAATAAAAAGATTTCTACCAAATGTATAATGTTGTAATTTATTTTTGTTTCCATAAAATTGGTATTAAAAAAAGTATTAGAAAATCGTATTGGTATTGAAAATCGTTCAGGAACCGGTATCTAAGTCACTGTATTGGTATCGGTACCGGTATCGGGAATTTATGACCGATACCCAGCCCTATTACCTTGTATGAGGGATTTTGAAAATATCAAATAAATTGTTAAATGCTTGCATGCATTTTTAAAACTATGTCTTTTGCAAAATTACCAGCATAGAAGTTGTAATTTCTTCAAATTGTGGATATACGCTCAGTTGCCGATTTATCAGGTACACCTAGCTAAAACAAGTGAAGTCTAATACAACAGACCTGTAATAAATCCTACTTTCATGAAGGTTATAAAGGTTTTATTTAAACTGTTTTAAAGATGTGTTGATTCAACTTTATGGCCATTTGAAAGCTTTAATTTGTGGTGCTGTTGAATTTGAAATATGTAAGGCATAACGGCATATTGTACACATGAAAAATAAACTTATCAGTGCTCTGTGTGGACAAATGGTCTCAAGGCATCACAAACTACCTCAAACATATCCTCAGCATATCTGCTCTCTAATATCTTGTTACTTATATAGCAGAGCAGGTATACACCGATACCGATATATCCGTGATAAGCTAACATCGTGCCATTTGTCAGCCTGGCCAATTTACTAGTCTGGCTTTAGTCATCTGTGTAATGCCATGTCCATACAAAGACTTACAAAACACCCTGATGACAGCGTTGGTGGTTTATAACACACATTTCTTTGTTTCAGTGTTGTTTTAATGCCTTGATGTTCTCTTACCTAACTAAAAGAAGTCGGTGGTACATTGTTGTAATGTTTGTGTTGTAACCTCGTGTTGAACGCTCTGATGTAACATCCTGGTTTCTGATGTAAAGCAATCTGTCCTTTAACGCAGGCGCTGATGAATGTCAACTCTCGACTGAGGAAGCTCTACCCAGACAACGAGGAGCTGTTTGACATCGTCTTAATGACTAACAACCATGCCCAGGTTGGAGTGCGCCTCATAAACAGCATTAATCACTACGGTACGCTAAAGCAGACATTGTTAATTGTTTAGCACGGCGGCGGCTCGCCCACTGCAGCAACAGGAATAATCAAGAGCAGCACTGAGTCTCATTACACACTAGAAATGAAGAAGAGCTGTTCTAGTGTAATTAGAGTGGGACTTCTTTCTCCACACATCGCCAACTTGCTTTTATACTTTCAGATTTGACTATAGAGAGATTCTGTATGACCGGAGGGAAAAGTCCTATAGGCTACCTGAAGGCCTACATGACAAACCTTTACCTCTCCAAGGACTCAGAGAAAGTCACAGAGGCCATAGAGGAAGGTAAGTGATATTGCTGTTGGGTTATAACCCTGATTTCTATAACGTTCCTAATATTACTTTTAGCAGCCTCACGATGTATCTCATATTTACACACTTGCATGATGACTTGTGTGTGACTCATTCACACTGTTAAGGGAAACCTCGACCCCACGCTGTGCAGGAAGAAGGAGCTGGTTGAAGACGCCGTGTGATTTATGGCTCCCTGTCTTCTAAATACACACAAAACAAACAGATGTGAAACACTGACATTCAAATGTGATGTGTGTTTAACAGAAAATGTTGACAATCGCTTATCAAGTAAAATTGCTAAACATTTGCCGGTTCTAGCTTCGCAATTTTGAGGATTTATTGCTTTTATCTGTACAGTTTGTATCTATGTTTTTGCCTGTTGGTTGTTCAAAACAAGGTATTTGTGAATAGTATTTGTGAATTTTTTTAATACATTTTATAAAAAAACATTTTTGTGACAACGGTGAACCTGTCAACACAGAAGGAGGCATATGTTAGATTCTATTTCCATACTAACAAATGTTAAAAAATTCCACTTGTTCCAAAAAGAAAGAGTGCGTCAGTAATGTGAAGACTTCAGTGTTACATCTATAACTGATTCCCAAACAAAGCAGTGTCTTTTGGGTAGGAAATAAGAAATCTTTCAGAGTCTTCCTTTTTAATGTCGTGGTAGCTGTGGTACCGCGTTGGCTGAACCGTGTAGATATAACATTTGAATGTCTTGAAAGACAGAGGTATCAATAATCAAACCTAACGTGGCAGTTAAAACATTGTTAATAAAATAGGAAGTTGAAGAAGCCTGCAGCTGTGAGGTATCACATTTTCTCCATTAAACATAGCAATGGATGCACATTCCAAAAAGCATATTTGTAACCAACCATCCCCTCCTTCAGGCATTGCTGCAGCCACAATGTTCATGACACAAACGGAGACTTTGAGCGAAACTCAGCTGAGAGTGGCGTTTGATGGCGACGCCGTCCTCTTCTCGGACGAGTCCGAGATAATCGTGAAGCAACACGGGCTGGACACTTTCTTTGAGCACGAGAAGGAGTTTGAGAACAAACCTCTCGCTCAGGTAACGGATGCTTGTGTCTATGTACTTCAACAAGACTGTGTGCAGACTGTATATCCAGAATAGGCTGTATACAAAATAGCCAAAATAAGTTGTGTTATCTAGTGTTGATCCTTCCTCTCTAATCGCAGCTACAGAAACATTCTTTTGAAATCGTTTTCTTTTTTAGTTACATCTTCATAGTATACTGTAGATCTAGTGTTTCACTCTGCCATTTACATTCTTAACCCTCCTGTTTTCCTCTGGTCAAGTTTGCCCAGTTTTCAAAGTTTTTTATATCAGAAATATGGGTTTCTTTCAACAAAAATGTGCCCCAAAAATAACATGGATGGTTTCATAAAACGCTCTTCAAACAAGTTCCTCAGTCTGGGTTTCAGTAGATCGTAGTAATGTATTCATTGTGATCCGATGGCGGAATTGCTGTTTCGCTAGCTTTTCAACCTTGACAAGAAAGAAAGATTATGCAGATATATACAACAGCATAAAACCAGATTACAAATAAAACGCATGTGATAGGAGAGGTCAAGAAGTTAGAGACTTATGGACCTCCACAATTTACAGTAAATACTTAACAATAAATAAAACACGATTCAGCGAAATACAAAGAAATTGATCACACTAAGAAGCAAACAAACTGAACCGAAGAGTTCACCAAATCTGTTGGCTGTTACAACAACACCTGTATGGGTGATACAAGGCTCTGGAAAATGTCTGCAGAGTTGAGGAACTTGCTCTACTGGCTGTAAGTTTTAAATCAACTGGGGCTTCCTTTTTGTCCATGTGTGACATTTTGTGCGTTTGTGCATTACGTTCCTCTTCCCTTTATTTACTGTACCTGTGTACCTGTGCTCAATTCTTTGGCTCTTTCAGGGTCCCTTAAAGTGTTTCCTGGAGGCTCTGGGGAAGCTCCAGAGAAAATTCTACGCCAAGAACGAGCGCATGAACTGTCCCATCCGAACCTACCTGGTGACGGCCCGCAGTGCTGCCAGCTCCGGGGCTCGCGTCCTGAAGACTCTCCGCAGCTGGGGCCTGGAGATCGACGAGGCTCTCTTCCTGGCCGGGGCTCCTAAAGGGCCCATGCTGCAGAAAATAAAACCGCACATCTACTTTGACGACCAGATGTTCCACATTCAGGGGGCCAATGAAATGGGCACCATATCTGCACACGTCCCCTACGGGATCGGACAGAAGTACCACAAGGGGAAACTCATCGAGCAGCCTGCAAAAAAGGAATAACCTAAAAATGGTTGCAAAATTAAATATGCATCACGTTGTCACCTGCGTATAATGAGATTCAGGAAATGTGTCTGTTAAAAGAATAACAGAATTTATGGAGAAATTAGCAAATTAATTGGTAATTTTTTTCTGCGAAATGTCCTACTTTTTGGGATATTATAAAATATTTTCTACTGTTTTCTTTAGGCTAGCTAGAGTATTATTGATGAGTGGTGGAATGTATTTTCAGAGTTACGCTAGACGCCACACACTATTTTACTTGATACTGTTCTGGAAGAGAAAAACCAGATTCATTTAACTGTTTTGAGATTACTTTTCTTGTCATTTTCTTTACACTTTTATAGGATGAACACATTTATTTTTGGCTATTGACCCTTGGTATATTCAGTGTTACCAAGGTGAGAGAATGCATCTGCTGTAGCAGTAGGTTTTTTTTTTTCCTGCATTGGCTCTTTCATAGACTTAAAATTCACCAGCCAGTTTGAAACGGCCCATTTCAACTCAAAATTTTTCAACGTTTTTGGGATTGACTTTGCACATTTAATGGGACATACTGATATCAGCAATTAGTTTTAAGGGACATTTATAAGAGTAGAATGTCTATGGCTTACAGGGAACAGTGATGCTGTTTTTCTTTGTTACTGTTTTTGCTGTTGATGTGTACAAACTTTATGGTTTTCCTCCAACTTTTAAACTAATGTTCTGCAAGTTGTTTACACTTTTCAAGTGTCTGGATATCAGACAGGCGGCACACTGTAACTATACTTTTCTATCACATTATAGTGTTTTTATATAGGACTGACTACATATACTGTAAATGTTTGCAGATTGCATTTTATGTATTTCATGTTGCAAAAATATGTAATTGTTTTCATAATTAAATGTCATCAAGGAGTTCTCCAGTAACACTTGTTTGTACATTTTTATATGATGTGTGGTAAAGTTTCTTAGTGCCGGATCATGCAATTTTTTGCATTCATTGTACTTAAGTACACAATAACATGATGTTTGCACCAATTCACTTTTCTATAATCTGATTACTATCTTGCTTTTAAGCGTTGAGTTAATTATTTTTTTTTAAAGTAGTTAAGTACATTTACTTTAATACACTTTCAAAATAATGTAATTTATTTGATTATGGAAATTGTATTCTACTTGATACTTCTACTTCACTACATTTCAGAAAGAAATATACTTTTTAATGCTTTAAACTGCTTGCTTGCAAACTCGTGTTTGGTGAGGAGTCACTTCCCTGTGAAAGTAAATTTGAAAGATCAAACTTCAGAAGCTTATCTTGGGGTGGATCTGTCCTTGTTACCAGTGGTGAAAGAAGTATTCAGATCCTTTACTAACTACATGTTTTTTGTGTGCAAAAATCTTAGTTTTGTAAATCAACTACTAACTAAAGCTGTTAGATTAATGTAGTGGAGTAAAAAGTACAATATTTGTCTCTGAAATGTAGTGGAGTAGAAGTAGAAAGTGGCATGAAAAGTAAAGAATCAAGTAAAGTACAAGTACCTCAAATGTGTACTTCAGTACAGTACTTGATTAAATGTACTTAGTCACATTCCACCACTGCTGTCAATAAACCTCAACGTGTTCCTCAGTGTCAGTCCAACCTCAGCTGATGAAGATCGACTCTCATCTTGTACATGATGAAAGAAGCCACAAGGGGGAGCTCCTGTTTAACTAGATTGGGATTTTCCAGACCGGAGGACCAACCAAGGAAGCCCCATTTTTTGTGTAGGCTATACGTTTTATATAGTCTACAAGTATATAGTCTACAGAAGAATGGAAAAGAGGGGGAGAAGACCGTTTTAGACTTAAAAGTGACTTCAAAGTAATGTGTAAAAATGAATTGCATGAAACCAGAAACCCCCCCAAAAACAAAAATCAATTTTACGTCTTACACATGTGTAGCCTACCTACAATGCTTTGAGGTAGCCTATATTTTTAATAACTGAGCTCCCACTCGGCCTATTTTTCCAGGTACCAAAACATCACTGCAAAGCACAGCAAGAATAAAATGCAAATCACTCTGCATTCACTGAACTAACATTAGGCCTAATTGGAAGTTAATGAGCTATCCTGCGGTCCCAGATATATTCATAATATGATATTATTAATATCTGAGGTTTATGCTTCTTGGACTAAAAAAGTCAAGTCAAGTCAAGAGCACATTTAAAACCAACCTAGTGCTGTACAAAGTTATGTTATAAAAACAAAGGAAGACAATAAAAAATATACTATAGACTATAGACACAATGAACATCATACAAACAAACACACTTCTATACAAATGTCCCTAAACTAAATCATATGCCAAAGAATACAAACGTGTTTTAAGACTAGACTTAAAGATCTCGGCAGTAGAGGAGGACCTAATATGAATGGGAAGTTTGTTCCAGAGTCTCTGGGCCACAACGGAGAAGGCACGATCACCCTTTGTTTTCATCCGAGACTGTGGAATAGCTAAAAGGAACTGATTAGACGATCTTAAGTTCCTGGAGGAGTGTAGGGTAAGGAGATCAGCAATATATAAAGGGGTCAATCCATGTAATGCCTTAAAAACAAGTAACATTAACTTAAAATCTATTCTATATTTGACCGGTAACCAGTGAAGAGAATTAAGCCAATATCGGAGAGATATGATCCCTCCTTCTGATACCAGTCAACAAACTAGCAGCCACATTCTGGACAAGCTGCAGGCGTGATAAAGATGATTGGCAACTCCCAGAATACAAGGAATTGCAGTAGTCAATACGAGATGAAATAAGAGCATGAATCTCCAAGTCCTTACGACAGAGGAAGGATTTTAGTTTAGCAATAGTCCTGAGATGAAAAAAAGCTACATTTGACAACGGAACTAATTTGTTTGTCAAATTGTAATGCTGGGTCAAAGATGAACCTAGATTTCTGGCAAAATAATATCACATTATATAAGCCTATAGCCTCAACGTTATATAGCAGAAATAGCAATATTTTTTTAAAGGGAGAGTAGGCCTATTCAGTAAAGATTATTTACTAATACTTAAAATACCATTTTGTACTCCATTACAAGTAAAAGTATTGACAATGTAACTAAAAAGTAGGCTACTCCACTGATTTAATATCAATCGTATTCTCACGAAAAACAGTTTTAAAAAACTTATTTCATGCAGCAGAATTCCCGCATTCGTCTTCCTTGTCAAATATATATAATATAATATAAAATATAAATAATAAATAATAATACATTTTAATATAATAATAAAATGAAAAAAATATATAAAAATATAGAAGTTTCTTTTCTTTTTCCAAGTTTCTTTCGCCATGCAAAGTCTATGGGAAAAGTCTTTCTGGGCCAGAGGGGTGCAGTTCAACCGTTGGCCGCTAAGCCACTAAAACCAGTCGTTTACATTGCCCACAGTGCAACTGAAACGGCTCAGACATTCTGGTGTTCTGGTTTTATGCCAAGGAAAGGAGAAATCATGGACTTATTATTAACGGGAGAGATAAGGAGCGGGCTACAGAGGTCTGGTAAGCGCATTTCTTTCTAACTCCACACGTCGCTATTTGTTTGTCTTTTAGACTTTAGCCCCAACCCATGCTGACTCAACTGACATCATTTGAGTCAATTTATCTTTAGCTTTAGGGACTGTTCAGTATTTATGGAATGGACCACCGGAGGAAAATAGGGGAGGGTCATGTCTTTTTATTCTTTGTTGAGGGGAGGGTCATCCAATTTTTTTTTAGTCTAGGGGGGAGGGTCACCCAACATTTGCATTCCTGAGAACAGCAACATTTCAAAGTGGCTTGTTTGGTGCATATTTATCCATGTAGCTCTCTCAGTCTTGGCCCCTATCGCTAGCAGATGGGTCCCTTCCTGTTTAGTCAGCCAGACAATTTGAACTGTAGCTTAATGGACCAGACGCAAGCTTTTATTTTGAAAAGTCAAAGCTTGCGGACTGCACCAAACCGGGGGTGCATGAAACGGGAGGTCTCCAGGCTGCAGCCATACCCGACTCAAATATTATATATATATATATATATATATATATATATATATAGAGTAAATCTACTGAAATGGCCACCACACCATAACAGAGGAGTGTGATGCGTAAGATAAGAATGCAGAGGTTTAGTTGTGTGTCATGACTGTAAAAAAAACAATAGTTATCTGTATGTCTTTGCCAAGTGCAAACCAGTACAGAAAGCACCAATAAGTTGTTGGTGAGGTTAATCCCTTTTTATTATTTTGGAGGGTCATCCAAAATGTATTGCTGGTGAAGGGAGGGTCAGATCTATTTAGACTAAAGGTCCCAAAACTCCTCTGGTGGCTCCTGAAATAAATAATGAGCAGTCCTTTACACAACTTTTTCACATATAGCTAGAGTAACTGTAAGTACTCCCCAAGTTCCCCCTTTCAGGTAAAAACCAATTAGCAAAATATACTTAGGCTAAAGCATCAAAAGTAAAAGTAGACACTGCAGAAAAGTGTTGTTACAGGATTAAATGTCAGAATAGTGGAGTGGTTTCCCTGCTGTTGTGTAGCTAAGTATTTAATGTTACATGCTAGATGAGGTGGAGCTAATTCAACAATTGTATATACTGTTTGGTATATGATCTTATAAAATATTATACATTATTCAAATGTATCATATTTGATAAGATCATATGTGGAGGTTCTTTACTTGAGTATTTCTATTGTATACTTCTACACTCCACTACATTTCAGAAGAGAAATATTGTACTTTTTACTCCACCACTATACATTCATGATGTGACATTGACATGACATGACATGTGACATAGTAGATTTTACATCGAAAAACATATCATGTACATCATAAATTAACAGTTTGGCTTGTGACCTCAAAAGCAGTGTCTATTTGGGCCCCCTTGAAACATTAAAAGTAACTATATCTATCATAAATGTAGTTAATTACAATATTTCCCTCGGGCATGTGGTGAATTAGAAATATGAAGTGATAAAATACCTCAAAGTTTTATTTAAGTACAGTACTTGAGTTAAAATCCACCACTGCATTCTGGGTATAGAGGAGGGACAGATTTTTGGGATTGCTTTGCCTTCTTTATTCTATTTAATTCATGTAATTTGTATTGGTGAAATGTTTTTATTGATTTTTCATTGCAATTATATTAATAAGGTCATTGATAATATAAGTATATTACTGTTGTATTTATTTAATTTAACAGGAGTTGTGTATGTCTGCATCAGCCAATTATATTGGAGTATCTTTACGTTAGAGTTTGCTGTTTGTTTCTGAGATACGTCACAGGTTTTTTTCCCCCCAATCTTTTAGCAACAGGCACTTTAAACAATTTGGTCACTATAGTAATGGCAGTGGATATTGTTTCCTGCCTCGAGACTATGAGGAGGAGAAGCTTGTTGGGCTTAAAGCTTAATGCTATGGGGGCAGGATTTATTATATTTTTATATTTTTCTACAGCTGAGTTATTCATCTTGTCAGTAGAGTATCTTTGCAGCAAGGCACGTTTTTGTCAGGCAGCAGTGTGTGTGTATGCATCCCTGAGAGCCGGGACCAACTGGCTGTTGCCATGGATACTGGGTGCTGACACCAGAAGAACTGTGTAGGCTTGTTGAAGATATAATTAATAACAAAGGCTTAGAGGCAAAGGTAGCATGGGGCTCAGTATGAGAAACCTCATCACACAGTTACTATAATTGGCACCCTTTCTGTGTGTGTGTGTGTGTGTGTGTGTGTGTGTGTGTGTGTGTGTGTGTGTGTGTGTGTGTGTGTGTGTGTGTGTGTGTGTGTGTGAGAGAGAGAGAGAGCGAGAGAGAGGACGGATGCCACAAGAAAAGTTACCGAAACATAAGCGTGGAAACAGTACTCTCATACTCTGCTGCTGCATTTATCTTCTTGACAAGCAATTTGCTCTAAATATGTTTCCTTGGTTGGCGGCCAGAAACTTGTAGGTAGATGTTTTGTGAAAGGAATTTATGTGGGCCAACATTACCTTGGTGGGTGTCTGGATACATGCATATTGAATATCTTGGGAACATTTATTAAATGTAAATTGATATCTTTTTAATAAACTGTAGCTTTACACATGGATGTACAGAAACTTTGTCAATTGTTCACATGGAGGACAGGCTCAGGTTGTTTTTAGTCATGCTGATGGCGTGACTCTATGGCACTATTGGTTTGTTCTTCCACCACTTCCATCCATACTGAAATATCTCAACAACTTTTAGCGCCACATAACATTTTTGGTTTAGTGAAATGTCTCAACAACTGAAATACAACAGATATACACTGTGTCCAGGATGATATGTTGTCAACTATTGGATGAATTGCCATGAAATATGGTGCAGGCAAACATGTTCTCGGTTCAGGATGAATTGTAATAACTTTGGTAACTTTATTTATGACCCCTCTTGCAGGGCTGGGCCCCCCCTCATATTAATTAATTATTTATGTTTTTAATGCCTTAATGCCTACATGTTTTTAGCTTTTGGTATTCAGGTTGTTATTGTGTTGTAATGGTTGGAGCTTGTATTGCAAAACAAATTTCTGTGTCTACATCCATCCATCCATCTAGCTTAGCCTGCTGACGTTAGCCCTGTTGTGTTGGACTGCATTAGTTTAAGCTAGGTGTACCAGAGGCCTGTACTACGAATCAAGATCAACATGCCCTGGATTTCTTTCAGTTATCCAGCTTCACTAACCCTCACAACCGCGGCCCCGCATAACCTGTGTCACGACGGTGGTTATCAACTGGTTCAGTAAACTCAGGGTTTCCCAATCCAGCAGCACGCGCGTTCACATAAAAGAGGCGGTGTTTGAGCACCACGACCAATCGCAAACATCTACCAGAGCCGCATATTTTAAACAAGAAGAGCAAACTATAATTCTACATAAATATGAAGAACACAAACATGTTTTACAGGCAAAATGCAGGAAGGAAAGCTGGCAAAAAAAGCTGATGCTGTTTTACGTAAATCACAACGCTTATCCTATCAATATCACTTCCAGTGGTGTAGTCTAGCCTACATGATAGTAGGCTAAGCTCCAGAATTTCTATATAGGCTACCCACTTAAAAATGCCCAATGACACGTAACAACGTAGGCTACTTTCCATTATATTTTGGATAAATTTTGAATTGTCATCCGTGCTTTTTTCTTAACATCTATAGGCTGAATAAAGGTATTTTTACCGTAAATTGGTGCATTAAAGTGTATCGGAATGCAGGAAATGAAGTCGTTGATGCTTAAAACTTTCCTGGGGGAGGACACCCAGGCCCCCCCCACTATGATATGCCCCCTTCCTCCCCCAAAGGCAGATTCTGGCCAATATACAGTAGGCTACAGTACACCCACTATAATAGTATACATTAGACTACACTGGTCACTTCCCCATCAGTCAGGCACAAAATCTGACCATAATTACACTTTCGCTTTCCATGAACTATCGTTGCTTTAGCCTTTTATTTCAGTTGAAACCCTGGCAGTGGGAAGCGATCGTGAGAGAAAATAAAAAAATATCAAAACATAATTCTAACCGATGTGTGTATTGGCAACACACGGCTGAAGAAGCCGACAAATAGCCTATATGTAATTCCCTCCGCTTAAAAATCTAAATCTTTCATAAAGATACCCATCAGTGAATGTTAACGGGGTTGTCGGTCTCTAAATGTTTTAACTTTTATGAGCGCACCCCTCTCTCTCCCCCCTCTCTCTTCGCGCACCGAGCTCCACCAGATCTTCTAAGAACAGTGACGCTGTTATCAATCGAGTATTGATTGGTCAGTAGGCGGTGCTTTAACACCGGTTGATCTCTAATCTCCAACATAACCTGCTCCCGACCAGGTTAGGTGTTCGGCATGAGTTACCATGGTGACTGAACCCGATAACAACTAATCCACCTTCGTGGTACAGAAAACCCTGGGTTGAACCTAAAGTTAGCTCGTTAACGCCAAATCTTGCTTCGTAGTACAGGCCTCTGGACTGCACTTCCCAGAAACCACAGAGAAGCTACTACCATGATGTCTTTTTCTGTTGTTGAAGTTAGGGATTTCTGTAGGTGGCGTTTACTTCTTTATCTGTCAACAGTCAACACTCGTGTGATAACAACTCAGTGAATCTGATGCACAATGAGCAAATGGTCACTGTAGCATCAGTGACCATTTGCTGTGTGACTGAGTTGGTGGAGCACACACTCAGTGATATGACAGGCTCTGTTGACAGAAAACTGTGGTATGATAATGACATGTATTGAGGTCAGTTGGTCCCCCTCCCGAGTAGCACATCCTTATAGAAATATTATCCTGGGTACATCCACTCCAAACCAACAAGAAGTAAAGCCATACTGTAGATTAAAGTGTTGTAAATCTACAGTAGAGTGGAGATTCCTGAAGTATTTTATCCAGCACAGAGCTGTTGGTTGATGCTTTGTAAAGATTGAACTAGTTTTGTCTGTTCAAATAGGCTTCCCGTTTGAAACAGATGCTCATCGCCCTTGTGGTATGCATTATGTGCTTCTGTAATTGCCGATGACTGATGACTGATGTTATTGCAGACCTTACTGTGTGTTCTGCAGGGATCCCAGGAAACCTCTCTACACCTCCAGAATGAGCTGGCCTTTATTCAATTTATCCCATTCTCATTTGATTGCACAGTGTGGTTCTCTAAAAAGCGACCCCACAGGTCATTGACAAGACAGTGTCTCTGCATGAGATGGATTACTGATGCTGCATCTGATGAGACGCTGTTTCCTCATCTTGGCTTTTCACAGGTGCACCTGTTAGCCGTTATTGACAGGCTCGGCTAAGGTACGAGACACAGTTAGTAAGCTCCATACCCGAATATCCAATATGCAGACCTAAGGATGGAAACAGGTTAAGTGATTCTCTGAAAATGCTTCCAACAATCTGAAATCAATTGCTGCTTTGCGTGTTGCTTTAAACAGCGACCAGCAGAGAGAGGCAGTGTTCCTGCTGATAGCATGTTACTTTGAGTTTAAGGTCTGGCATTCTGGTCTGCTCATTTAAGCCATTCATTCACTGACACATTGTATCAGTTTTGTAGGGTAAAAACAATAAATGGCGCAGAGTGGAACTAGAAAATTACTTTTTCTTCCAGTGTTTTAGATTTATCTGCCCTGTGTGGAAGGGATCGGCCTGCTCTCTGTCACTGCCATCTTTAATATATGTTCCATGCTAGTTTTTTTTGCTGTAATTCATCCACAAGTTAAAGTGGGTTTGGTCATTTTGAGGAGCATCAAACTGACCTCCAGTTCGTCCAGTGTTCAGCATGATCTGTGTTGACAGGTGAGATAGCTGATCTGATGAGAAGGGCAGGCCGAGTAGAGACAAAACACACTGCCATAGTAACAGCTGAGCGGCCATACTTCTTCATGGCCAGAGTTGATCAGCTGTGGCATTAAGTCTGCTCTGCAGGCTTAGTAAGGAACGTAGAAACTGTGGCTCCTGCAGAGGCTCAGCCCAGACAGGCAGGGACACAACTAGCTGGTGAGGGAAATCTCAACACAACCACTGAGCAAGCAAGCATCACCAATTATCTCCACCTCTGCGCTTGTAGCAGGAATACATTTCAGCACCATTACCTCTGGGCAGCCATGGGCTGACAGTCTCTCCCGTCAGGGTGATAGTTCTAAATTGGCTCCCACCCCTCTCCTCCTCCTGAGATTGAAAAGAGATTATTAAAGACATTCATCATAGAAGAGACCTGGGCCTGTCTGGAAGTCTGAAAATGGTAAGAAATGGCAGCACAATGGAGAGGCTAAGAGCGGAAACAGGATGGAGTGGAGACAAAATGATATAGAGATACTGTATGTCTGTGTGCTGAAGGCTTGGTGCTCCTCCCTGGTACCAGACAGGGTGGCCCCTTGGGCGTCCTGTGAGCTGGCTGGGCTAAAGCAGCCGGGGTGTGGGGCCCAAGTCTAGAGGAACGCATGCGCACAGCAGGCCACCCAGTCATGGCTCAAACCTATGCGGCGCTAATGATACCCCTGGGGACGGAAACAGTCTGGCTCCTGCATGACAAGATGCACTATACAGTATATTAACGCTGTCTGATCCAAGTGAAAGACTGTAGGTAGGTAGGACAAGTTGAAGGTCTCCTCTGTGGTCTTATGCTCAGAAATCTAAATAGATCATATTTGCTTGGAATGTGAAATATATAACGGTTAATACATCTTTGCAGTGTTTTTTTGTGGTGGAATAATGGAAGACTATTATTCATTGTTACACATATCACAAGTTGAAATGCTGAATGTTGCACTTGGTAGTTTCTCCTGTTGCATATTCTATAAGACTAACGGGCCTTCCATTTCCAGTCCATATTGTGTACAAGCATTAATTTTTAACATATGCTTTTGATAAGGGTCTTACATTAAGGAGACTCCACCTGACCTGCCGTGGGATGTGGCTTTTCATTTCTGTCAAACTGCTTTCACTTACTTGCCAATCCCGCTCTCTTTCACTCCTCCTGTGTAAAGACTAGCAGAGGTGTCGTTAATGCAATTATGCAACCACCTGAATATTGATGAACATTTGAGCTACGGTATGCCCATATGAATACACACTTCAGTATGTGAAAGCTGTCTTCATGATACAGATTGCATACGTATCAGGAGATGATTAAATAAGAAGAGAGAGAGAGAGAGAGAGAGATAAGAATTAGGAGAAGATACCGAAGCCACACAAACTGTGAAACTGTAACAGCAGCCATGGCCAGTTACAGTGGCGCAACTACCCAGTGTCTACCCCCCCAAAAAAAAAAAAAGAAGTGCTGGACATCATCATGTATGGGCTTTAAATAATGAAGGTTTATTTTAAAGTATATCAGCGACGTTAACGGTTGCACGGTTGCCCTTGGCAACCAAATTGTGACAAGTGGCAACCTAATCATCACCCCTGGTTGATGTGATTTGAGTGGTGGTGGCTTTCCATCCCTGTCTGCACTATTTCTTCCCCCAAAAAGGATACAGTGAATAGGTTGGTCAACAGAACTTCAAACCATACTGGACATTTAGTTTTGTGTGGTCTAATAGAACTCCTACCTGATGTCATCACTGGTCTCATGTCTGTCTCATTCACTCCTTGCCTGTGTTCTTCTCCACTAAGACATATTGTCAAACAAACATTATGTAAAAGATTTTTCATTAGTTTTTCCATATCAATAATATTAAGACATGAATCTGTTGGTATCAAGTGACTCCCCCTACACTTCCACCTAATGTTAGACCTACCTGTTGCCTCCCCCCTGTCTTTCCTGATCCACCATCCTCACACCTGAATGAAATGAACTCACTGTTAAATATAGCAGCCTAAATTCAATTCTTATCAGCCTAGTGATAGCATCAGATAAGACAACTATTATGCAGTAAGGTTATGCTGCTGTTGAAATTAAATTCACATTTTGTATTTAAAATATTTATATTTTTTTTCATATTTCTTTTTTCTTCCTGTCATTTATTGTGCATGCTACCTTATATTTACCAGTTGTTATTTGACCTTAATAAAAATGAGATATGTCATGCATGGGATTGGTACCATAGGGTTTAACCAAAATCTAAATGTAGCTATCAGCAACATTGGTTTGCATTAAGTTAGCAAACACTAGCCAGTCTGTTAACATGGATATTTGCAAGCCTCCAAGTTTGGTAGCAAATCTATGCATGATTCCATGGTAAAGAGTTATAGCATTAGTTATGTTTTCCAGATTATTGTCATTTATTGCACATGCTACCTTATATTTATCAGTTTTCAGCTCAGCAACCTTGGTTTTGCATATTGTAAGCTAGCCGTAAACCCCCATTTGGCTGCTACATTCCCAGTGTTAGCAAACGCTAGCTAGTCTGTATATATAAATATATTTGCAAGCCTCCAAGCACAGACGTCACACTTTAATCCTACCTGTTGCCTCTCACCATCCACTTATTTAACTGCTGTCGCATCCCTTGACATGTCATCTCCTTTTCCCTCTTTCTTTTTCTATTTTTAGCCACAACAGCTGTTTTGCTTTGCTCTTTTTCCATAGACGGCAACTTACTACTCGTACGCTCGTACCTGCTCACTCAGCGCTAGCAGCGCCCCGCTCCCTCCCCTCCCCCTCCCTCTTCTATGTCAACATTCTATGATGGAATCTTATGAAACAGGGCGCCAAATCTAGCCTGTTAGTCCTCTCAAATGTTATATAATAACATTGAGGAAATGCAGAAATGATTTAGAAACGCACAACAGCAGCTACATATTGAAAATACCAAAAATAAATTATTATTATTATTATTTTGGCGCCCCCCCCCCCATGGTGCTGCGCCCCTATGCTCCGCATATAGTGCATACCCACTTTTTGCGCCACTGGCCAGTTAGGTTAGCAAACTACAAAAGGAAAGTAAAATATCACTATGATACCGAATTAAAACAAATATATTCAATGTCTGTGGGGGACCCGGTCATACGCCTTCTCCAGATAACTCCACAAAACTCTGCACTCTCCACAAAACACCCGGTTGGGCATACTCCCAGGCTCCCTCCAGGATCCTTGCGAGAGTAAAGATCTGGTCCGGAACGGTCCGAAAGGACGGAATCCGCATTGTTCCTCTTCAACCTGAGGTTCGACTATCGACCGAACCCTCCTTTCCAGCACCTTGGAGTAGACTTTACTGGGGAGGCTGAGGTGTGATACCCCTGTAATTGGCACACACCCTCTGGTCCCCCTTTTTGAAAGGGTCGGTCTGCCACTCCTTAGGCACCGTCCCAGAATTCCACGCAATGTTGAAGAGGCGTGTCAACCAAGACAACCCCTCCGCACCCAGAGCTTTAAGCATTTCTGGACGGATCTCATCAATCCCTGGGGCTTTGCCACGGTGGAGTTGTTTAACTACCTCAGCAACTTTCACCAGGGAAATTGACGAAAATCCCCCATCATCCTCCAGCTCTGCCTCTACCATAGAGGGTGTATTAGTCGGATTTAGGAGTTCCTCAAAGTGCTCCTTCCACCGCCCTATTACCTCCTCAGTTGAGGTCAACAGCATCCCATCCTCACTGTACACAGCTTGGATGGTTCCCAGCTTCCCCCTCCTGAGGTGGCGAACGGTTTTCAAGAAGCACCTTGGTGCCGACAGAAAGTCCTTCTCCATGTCTTCTCCGAACTTCTCCCACACCCGCTGCTTTGCCTCTTTCACGGCAGAGGCTGCAGCCCTTCGGGCCCTTCGGTACCTTGCAACTGCCTCCGGAGTCCTCTGGGATAACATATCCCGGAAAGACTCCTTCTTCAGTCGGACGGCTTCCCTGACCACCGGTGTCCACCACGGTGTTCGTGGGTTACCGCCCCTTGAGGCACCTAAGACCCTAAGACCGCAGCTCCTCGCCGCAGCTTCAGCAATGGAAACTTTGAACATTGTCCACTCGGGTTCAATGCCCCCAGCCTCCACAGGGATGCACGAAAAGCTCCGCCGGAGGTGTGAGTTGAAAGTCTGTCGGACAGGGGCCTCTTCCAGACGTTCCCAATTTACCCGCACTACCCGTTTGGGCTTACCAGGTCTGTCCAGAGTCTTCCCCCACCCCTGACCCAACTCACCACCAGATGGTGATCGGTTGACAGCTCCGCCCCTCTCTTCACCCGAGTGTCCAAAACATATGGCCTCAGATCAGATGAAATGATTATAAAATTGATCATTGACCTTTGGCCTAGGGTGCTCTGGTACCAAGTACACTTATGAGCATCCCTATGTTCGAACATGGTGTTCGTTATAGACAATCCATGACTAGCACAGAAGCCCAACAACAAACAACCACTCTGGTTTAGATCAGGGAGGCCGTTCCTCCCAATCACGCCTCTCTATGTGTCTCCATCATTGCCCACGTGCGCATTGAAGTCCCCCAGCAGAACTATGGAGTCCCCCACTGGAGCCTCATGCAGGACTCCACTCAAGGTCTCCAAGAAGGCCGAATACTCCGAACTCTTGTTTGGTGCATATGCACAAACAACAGTCAGAGTTTTCCCCCCCACAACCCGCAGGCGTAGGGAGGTGACCCTCTCGTCCACCGGGGTAAACTCCAACGTAGCGGCACCCCACACCCGCCCGGCGCCTCACACCCTGGGCAACTCCGGAGAAGAAAAGACTCCAACCCCTATCCAGGAGTATGGTTCCAGAACCGAGACTGTGCGTAGAGGTAAACCCCACCAGATCTAACCGGTAGCGCTCCACCTCCCGCACAAGTTCCGGCTCCTTCCCCCACAGAGAGGTGACATTCCACGTCCCACCATACCACTTTGCCTTGGGAGACCCTACCAGGAGCACAAAACTCCAGACAACACAGCCCTCAGGTTCATAGGGACACACAAACCTCTCCACCACAATAAGGTGATGGTTCCCGGAGAGGTATCCATGTATCAATATCTTTCATTAACAAAATAGTCATGCTTATGAAAACAAATACACTGTATGTTTGAAATAGAAAGATATTTTAGATTGTGGAATTATCAATAAGAAAATGAATAGATATTAATTAATGTTTAATACCCTATTTCCATAAATAAATAGTTTGACATTTTGGGGAAACTTTTTTGTTTGTTTGCATTAAGTATGTTTTTGCATTAAGTGTGTAGCTAGATCCAGGAAACTCTTAGCTTAGCATAACACAGGAGACAGGGGGGGAGAGAGCTAACCATTATTCCACAATAGAAAGTCCATTTCAAACATACAGTACAGCACCACTGTTCTGTTAATGAGAGATATTGATAAGATTACAGTAATCCATTACTAAACAAGTCCGTCCATTAGGCTGTGTGTCAGCGGCCATGTGCTCTGTTGGATCAATGCTCTTCTACAAGCACTGACCTGGAAAAAGCTGAAAAAGCTTTGCCTGCTCTGCTATCAATAGACAGTCTAATTAAGAACAGCACCCTCAGAGTAAGCTCTGCTCAGACACTTGCTACGATTGTGCTAAAATTCCCTCTCATTAAACCCGAACCTGAAGCTTCTGCAGATTAACAGCAGAGAAACTGTTATATGTCTTTGGCCTCAGAACGTCTCTGCAAAAGAGGATATTATGGTGTTTGTGGGCAAATATTGAAACAATTAGTGATAGTTTTGTTAGACTGACCTAATAGGATGTCTCCTTAATTATCTGCATTCAATTTTAATTCATGGATGTCCTTGCCTGGCATAGCCGGGAGTTATTCTGGCACTAAAGGAGGCCATCTGTTCCGCCTAGAGTGAAACGTATTGGATCTCTTCTAGGTCAGCCTTGCACAATAATGAGACAGGATTGGGGTAGAACTCTTTAAATTTGGGGCTGTCCACTGAACCATGGATCATCTGCCAGTTGCAACAATTAGAGAAAGAACACATCCATGTAGCCGATGGATGAGACAAGCACCACAGCCTGTATCCTCTCCCAGAGAGACAGAGCAAAGCAGGGCCAGCCATCGCCAACATCTTGGGCCCCCTCCGGAGCTCTCATGTTTAACAGCGATCAGGTCTTGCTGGAGGAGCTGATAGGCCGCTCATATAGCCTGTCCTCCCCTAGCCAGCCATCCTTCCCAAGTGCCCCCAACAGCAGCCCAGGAGGCAGCAGTCCCAGCAGCAATGGCACCGGCAGCTTGTACAGCTGGAGCTCAGGGGTGACCTGCCTCCTGCACAGCTTTATCAAGAAGCAAAGCCAGGAAGCGTTTCAAACTCGACAGAGAGAGGAGAGAAGGTGGGGGAAGCTTGGAGAATGTCCTTCTAGAGGGCCTCATGGCAGAGCTCATCCACACACAAAGCAGGATGGAGGCAGCGACCACAACAAATTCCACGCCTGGCCAGAGAGGGGTGGCCTGTGTCAGGGGAGGGGCTCTGCACAGACCCACACCAGCGCTAAAAGTGTACAACTACAGTGTCTGCTGGAGCAGAAGCTCAAAGCCAAAGTGAAGTTTTCACAGTTCCTGAATGAGGTGACATCCAACGTGTTTGACCCAAACAGCCTGCAGGTATTTGGGAAACCAGTCTCTCCCTCCAGCTTCAGCACCACAACTCCACCTCAGCCTGAAGACGATATTCAAGTGGCGACACAGTGGAGCCCCAGGCTGCCCTGCTCAATGGCCCAACAGCACCGCTCTTTACTCGAGCAGAAGAAGACCCAAGAAGAGCAGACTCCCCATCTGAATACAGAAACTACTGCAAGGAGGGCTGATGAGCGACAGGACCTGGAGATAAAAGTGCAGACACTGCCACAGCTGGAGATAGACGTGATTCCACCTCCTCCACAGTTCTGCCAAGGGTTTGAAATGAGGAGTCCCTTTCCGGAGTTTCATTGTGACTTCTCCAGATACCCCTACAAATCTGCCTCTCCGCCCAGGGGCATCAACATGGTGAGTGATCAAAAGTCATCCCAGTCTTTAATCAAAGCCAGGCCTTGGAACATATGCTATGGTTGGAGAGGAAATTGTTTCTCACAGAGTTTGAAGTGATGCCTGAATAAATCAAGTCTTTGGATGATTTGAGTCAGTTGTTTTGGATTTTTCTAGGGTTTTTCTACTCTATTATTCAGAGCATAAAGAGGTACAGGAAAAGTCATGAAGTTAATAGTTCTTTGTCTAATGCAGTCTATGCTTTTAACAACATCATACAATAAATAATCCATACAGCAATAACACAAATTAACTTTAAAAAGTGATAGATACAAAGATATGTATATATATATATATATATATATATATATATATATATATATATATATATATATATATATATATAGAGAGAGAGAGAGAGAGAGAGAGAGAGAGAGAGAGAGAGAGAGAGAGAATTAATGAACGAAAACATAGTCTTTATTGTCCCAGGAGAGAAATTTGTTTTCACAAACTGCTTATGTTCATGTCTCACAAGAAAAAACATAAATGTGTGTATACAAATACACAAAACAAATACGGTTGACATATCACACGTACAGTACACATTCAAGCCTTTATCCCCAATTGTATACTAGCACACATGTACGAGCTGGTGAAGTGGTGGTAGTGGAGCATATTCAATAAAACAGAGCTAAAAGGAGTGTGAATATTGCATATGCATTTGTCAGGTGGCTGGAAAAACAACTCCAAATGAATGCTAATGTTGCTCTGTATCTGCTGGATGAGTAAATGGGCAACTAGTTCATAATTTCATCTTAAAAGGTTGTGTTTACAGCTTGTTTCCAATGCCCCTAAATGGCCAAAAAATTATATATTGCCGCTTTAATCATCTTTTAAGAGATGAAAAGTTTGGAATAACTTAGCCTAAGAATTAAAGAAGATGTATCAGGTCAGCTCATTTTCAGGTTCATACTTGTATTTTGGGATTCTACTAGAACATGTTTACATGCTTTAATGTTAAAAAACAACAATATTTTTGTCATGTCTGAATATACCTGTATTTCCTCTCTGTGTAGTAGTCTTGCTTTGCCAGTCTGGCTTGTCCACACAGCATTCTGGGACGGGAGAAAAACGTGCTCTGGTTTATTGGCATTTCTTTAAACCGATCACAATCATCATGGGCTCAGCATGGAACCGCTGCAAAATAGCCTCGGGATGGAACTTGTTTTGTTGGAACATGTGCGTTCAAAGTTGTTTTAGTCGTGCAACAGAAAACTCAGATTGGACAGATAGTCTAGCTAGCTGTCTCAATTTACCCTGCAGAGATCTGAGGAGCAGTTAATCATAGTCCTCATAAATCCACCAGAGTTTAGAATTACAACACAAAGAAAGCGGAAGGAAATGGACATCGGCGAAAAGACATGCATCCAATGGAATTTCCTGCGGCACCGGAGCAATCCCGGAAGTGGAACGTCAAGGATATAGACTAATCTCTGTCTAAAACGCTCCATTTTAGTGCCTGTCTCTTTAAAAGCCCAGTCAGCGCTAATTGGCTTGCAAGAAAAATATGTTGCATCTTTGCAAAGGTAGTTCTCAAGCCGTTGGTGGAGATACTTACATGGGTGGCAGTATATTTTAACGAGCTTACATGTGACATTAAAAGTGGAGCCAAATCTGAATGGCTTTTTAAATCTGATGTTTTCTGACCTGCAGCCCACAAAAAAGTGACTGGGTTGTCATATTTCACAGTTTGTGGCTTGGTTGGCACTCCAGATACCCAAATGTTTGTGCACAAGTACTGAAAACGTGAGTTTTTTTATGATATATGTCCCCTTTAACACTTATTTGTCTTTATGAAAACACAAAACAAATTTTAACTTATTATATATATATATCGCTGATCTACAAGTTGATGATGATGATGATGATGATGATTTTGATGATAATGATAATGATTATGTCTGTAAATGTGCATAGGAGCGGGGCTTTTTGCTGACCACTGAATAGGCTTTTATGGGTGCGTGCTCATTAGCATTCTGCCCATCAGCAGCTCCTCCACACAATCAAACTGAACAATGCAGTCATTTACTGACTCAGCCCCCTCACTAGCATTTATTGGGTGACATCCATCACTTACTCAACTTGAGACATAACCTTGCTAAAATGCCTGTGGATGCAAAGAACCTGTTTAAACAACTGCTTTTCTTCAGTAATAGCAACCGGTGGTTTCCCCAGACTTCCAGCAGCGTGTTACAGGAAGACAGGCCTGAAGGCTCATTTAGAAATAACTGCATCAGAAGTGAGTGTATTTGCAGGCTCAGCATGACATTCATCTGAGTGGTAGATGATAATCCATCTGGCTATCCTTCTCTTATTTTGAAAATGTATTATTTTAGTTACTGAAAAGCATAAAACGCATTATTCAGCTCAAATCTCACTTTGTTTTGCATTCCCTGGACAATCTCTAAACAAGTGATTGCACTGTTTACGAAGAGTTTTAATTTGTCTGTCAGTGTTTCTCTCCGAAGCCAAAAAATACTTGACAGATCTCCGAAAGTGGCACCGTTGCCATTTACTAATAAAGGAGAAGATCACATTGCCTTAATTTATTGTCTGATTAAAATTCAGCCTTTGCCGTCACCTTAGCAACTGCTTGAAAAAAGGTGGGCGGTGTGGGGGCTGAGAGAGGCAGGCATGTAAGCCTGTTGGTGTTCATCTCGGTGTAGTGTGTGTGTGTGTGTGTGTGTGTGTGTGTGTGTGTGTGTGTGTGTGTGTGCCTGTAGCTGCAAAGTTTCATTCCCTTACAGGAGTCCTTGTACTTGTGCAAGCGCAGTAACAAAACATTCTTCACAGGCACGCAACCTTCAGCTGTGCAGTCGCTGACGATGCAAACTCAGACTCAAACCCCGGCTTAAAAGCATGTTTCTGTTGGTATTCTGACACGGTTATGTTTCCCAATCGAGATCTGGATCAAATAATGTCTTTGCAATGCTTGCTCCCTTCATTAATGACACTAGCGGACGTGCATGAATCCCTCCCCTAACTACTGATGGTTAAACGTACTTACCAGCATCCCCCCCCCCCCCAATCATGAAACATGATAACTTAGCAGCATGGATGCCACACTCGAGCAGGCCTGCACCCTAAATCTGAATGGAGATTAGAATGCTGGGGGTATAATGCATAATTCATTGCCTTCAGAAAAAGAGCCAGCAGCAGACATATAAAACGTATTCTCCCTAACAGCCTGGGACTTGAGATATAGGATTCAACAGATTGGACCACCTGTTCCCCCTCACCTCCCCCCCTCCTCTCCCTCCTTTCTCTATCTCTTTCCACACCCCCTCCTCTTCTCCATCTCTCTCTCTTTCTACTTTCTTTTTCCGATTCAGCACCTAGACAAGGATATTGAGTTGCTGCCAGTATCTCTCGTGGGGGGGGGGGGGCTTGCCATGTATCTGCAGTCTGGCTGCAATGGAGGTTTCCGCACTTCCTCCCCTCCTTCCTTTCGTCCCCTCTCTTTCTCACTCTCTCCTCTCATACTCTTGCTATGATACGATTGTTCTCTTCTCACCTCAAGGAATCGCAGATGTAGTGCAGACAGCCCGATGAGGGCTTTATCACGAGAAGAGATGGAGTGGAGGGAGAGGAGCATATGAGGGAGCAGAGATGGGGGGGGGGCGGGGGGGAAGAAACATAAACAAAAACAGAGGGGGAAACAGAGAGCGTGCCTACTGAATATGTATGTTTTGTTTCTGTTTGTGCTGCGGCGATAATCTACTTGGCAGCTCCAGGACCAGTTTTATGGGTCCCCTCCACTAACATGCTGTCATTTCCTTTAGGTGCCTGACGAAGATATGAACAACATAGACACTATCAGGTGAGCTTCTCCTTCCCTCTCTCCATCTCTCTCTTTCTCCCTCTCTGCACATATCTTTCAGCGCTCCATCAACACGCCCCCGCTTTCTCCCTGTCTTCTTCCTCTGAGCTCCTTCCCTCCCACTCTTCCTCTCTGTCTTTCCACTCTTGCAGTCTCTCTCCCTCACTCCCTCTGTCTTCCCTCCTGGCTCTGCTGCTGCTGTTGGAGTGGCGTGGTGGTGTTGGAGGTGGCAGCAGTGGTGTTGGAGTGGTGTGCATGTGGTGGGGTTTCTCTGAGCTTTAAGGGAGAGCTGGGTAAGCCAATCCAGATAGCATATAGAGGGGGGTTTTCTCCATTTCCCCGGCGAGGCTCAGGTGCCAGGATTGTTATCTCTCGGTCTCCAGGATGAAGCTCTGCGTGAGCGGAAGGTACTGCTTCAACGTTTGCATCTTTGATTTGGATTACAAAGCTGGCTTGGTTGTGTCTGTGTGCATATGTGTATATAATGTGCTCATCTGTATGTGATGTGGCTGCACTCACAGTGTCAGTTCGTGCTCTCTGTGTATTTATGCAGTGCTGTTAGGAATGATTTGTTTTTCTGATAGTTTGCCAGAGATAAAATAGTGTTTTTATTGCAGAACAAAGCTGGTGGTTGTACGCAGGGAATTTCTTGGCCAAAAAAATTCACTGCAGCGAATGTGGCGTTACTGTAACAGCTTTATACAGGATCAATCAAGAGGGTTTTTAAATTAGTCTTGAATGTGTTATGTCAGTAAAAATGTCCATCCTTAAGTCTTATACATCTGCTTCTGCATGATTTCAGACAGTCACCTGTTGAAATGCACCTATAGCATTGATTAATCACTATGTATGGCAGCACTGATTTACCACTATGAACAGCTAATCAATACTAGCTTTAATCAAGGAGTTTGTATGTATTTAAATAAACCTGACCATCTCAAACGTGCACACAAAGCTTAGGTGACATCAAACTGATGCCCTCACATGCCTTCATAAACAGACTTTAATGAGCTCATTACAAAATTACTAATTAAGTGCTCACACACCTTTCTGATTGAAGTTGCATTACGCGGGAATTAAAGCAGCAAAGCAAACATGAGGAGATGCAGGGAAGGCTCTGTTTCTTTTTGCTGTTTCTCTCTCCTCTGACTCTCTCTCCTTTTACCTCACTGTCCTACAGTAGACACGTTGTAATTGATACTATTACTAATGAACCATTATTAATCCGGCGCAGATGGAAATAGATCCCGAGCTTTCCCTTTTGTGTTCGATTACCAATGGTATTATTATGATTTCAGGCAGATTACAGTTTAAAAGCCGTTTAACCAGACGATGAGGGTGTAATTAATGTGACGGGGTGTTTCCCCAGTATCAGGCATCAATTGTCTTCACCTCTGTGTCACAGCCTTAATTGAATTAAAGCAGCTCTGCCGAGATAAGATAGGGTAGTCCTGTGCCTTTTCTCCTCACTCTGCGCTGAATAGGAAACCATGTCACCGGTGGCCTCTGCAGATGCTCTGACGAGGTCAAACAGTAAGCTGGATCTACCTGAGAGTCTGACCCTATATCTATATCCCACCCACCCCCGCATCTCATCTCCAAGACGCCTTCCAGTCTAAGTGATGAAATGTCCTGAAATCTCTTCCCTTTCTCTTGCTCTCTCTTTCGCAATTTCTGTCCCTCCCTTGGCCGGGCTTCTCTGCCGGGGCCCTGTGGCAGAGATAGAGATGTAAATTGTACGGCACATTGGCGGCACATTGCAAGCAGGGAGCTCCAGAGAGTAGAGGGGACCTCGGTTGGATAAACAGATTTAAAGTTTTTAAGAGTTTTTTTTAAGTGTTCAAGCAAATGTCAGAAACCAATCTTCTGCTGAAGTGTTTTATTTTAGAAATGACATTGACACACCACTTGGAAAAAAAAAAAGGTGACAGCTGCTCTGCCAGGATGATTGACAGCCCAAAATGTAATGCTGCTTTCTGAAAGAGTGATGAGGAAATGATGTCCCTGGGTTGCAAAATAAAATAAAAAGTTTGGCGTAATTTTAGGGATTTTAAAACTTGAATGATGAGATTCAGGTAAAGTGGATGTAAATATGTTGAATAATCTGTAGTTTATCATTTACACTACCATCATTATATAGAGAGAAAAGGCAAATATGAGTGTTTATTAAATACTAGCAACATATAAGATGAAGTGCAGTATCACTCGTGACGCTGCAGATAGCCTCGGGAAGGAACTTGTTTTGGGGCAACGTGTACGTTCAAAGGTTGTTTTCGTCGTGCAACAGAAAACTCAGATTGGACAGATAGTCTAGCTAGCTGTCTGGGTTTACCCTGCAGAGATCTGAGGAGCAGTTAACCATATTCCTCATAAATCCACCAGAGTTTAAAGTGCCCATATTATGAAAAAGACACTTTTTTCTGGGATTTGGGGTGTTCTTTTGTGTCTCTGGTACTTCCACACGCATACAAACTTTGAAAAAAATCCATCAATGCTGTTTTGAGTGAGATACGGTTTCTGAATGTGTCCTACCTTTAGTCTCCGGGTGAGCTGTTCAAAATCAGCACGGCTTGTGACAACCGTTAGCTCATAGCGTTAGCATGCTAACGCAAGCATGCTACCTCGTTCTCAATAGCAAAGCACTGCTACAACACAGTTCACCATAATCTACAAAAGAACTACTTACATGTGCGCCCTCATTTAGAAGTCTCCCAGCTAATCCTGCCTTGTAACCGAAGTTGGAGAAACAGCCTTTCTTTTACTGTCTATGGAGCTAGCTAGTTGACATGATCTACATCTGAGCTACTGCACATGTGCGAGTGCAATCAAAGATAGTACAGAAGAAGAAGAAAAGAGGTCTCACTCTGTAGCTAAAACAGAGACCAGCTGAAAAGAGGATCTGCAGCAGTGAGAGAGAGCTGTGCAGTACAACAAAAATATGGTGTTTGAAAATTAAACCATGTAAACCTATTCTGGTACAACCTTAAAATACAATTATGAACCTGAAAATGAGCATAATATGGGCGCTTTAAAATTACAAAACAAAGAAAGCAGAAGGAACCGAAAACCAAAAAGAGTGACATCCGGCGAATTTCCGGTAGACGGAGAGCAATCTCAGAAATGGAACGTCGTGGCTATAGACTAACCATTTAGTGATCTCTTCTGCCCTGAATGGAAGCATCTGCATTTGTTGTTGTGAGCCTGGCTCTATCTAAAGGTAACAAAATCTGCCTACATCTCTGAAGCTCACTAATTAACGTGCTATATCTGGTCTGTTTAGTCCATATAAAAAGCAAAGTGTAAAAAACAAGTTGTGGGGACTTGAGCTTGAGTTTTGTAGACTTCAGGATCTGAAGTTGCTGCTTGTCGTTTTTTACACTTTGGTTTTTGTACTAATCAAACAGACAAGATAAGTGATATAGTGTATTAGTGAGCTTTAGATGTGCTGGCAGGGCAGATTTAGTTACCTTTGGACAGAGCCTGGCTGCTGACTGTTTCCAGTCTTTAAGCTAAGCTTAGCTAACTGGCTGCCAGTGGTAGATTCATATTTAACGGACAATCAAAAACTTGCAAAAGCAAAGAAGCGCAAAATGTCAAATGTCCAAGTCTTTTCTTTCTTTCGTCACTGCTCATGCTGAACTGCGTAACCAATTGTTAATTCATATTAATATTAAACACTTTATCCACTGTATAATCCCAGATGAATTAGGCATCCATTGAATCAGTTTTATTATAGATGAGGTGGTGATACAGAAGAGCAATAGCAGACATTTGTATGTATGAAAGTGGTTTGGGAGAGAGGCTGGTCTGATGGGCTAGAGGTTAGTTTTGATCAGTTTAAGTGGACAGTGTTGGTCTAACAGACTCTCCTCTGTCCTCTGTGGTCTGAATACTCTGAAGCCTCGCTCTCTGCTGGAGCACTGACAGCTCTTCTGGGGGTTATTAAGTGTATCCCAACCACATTATTCCTCCTCCCCTTTGCCCTCTTGAGCACCAGCGGTCAGATGGTACCAGTCAGATTTATTTCTTAGTGATGGTAAAGCCGTCGGTCATGTTAATGGCTGAGTGGCTCCGCTGCATATAACAGCTGCCATATCAAAAGTTTTTGACTTGAGTTGAACATTTAGAAAGTAATCTACAGTACGTGTTATGTCAGCCTTTTCCTGAAATAAGAGCGCGTGTCACCAATTTAATGAAATTTAAAGTGAGACTTTTGCTGAACAGCGGCCACTCTGACTACAAGTGGCAATAATGGAATGGTGGTAAATTTTGCTAAAATGCTAAATCAACAGTAGTACAAGTTGAGAAGAGTCATAAAGTCATGCTGTAAAGTGTGTGTTAGGTTAGAATATATACTCACCTAAAGTTTGCGAACATTAGCCACCGTAGGCAAATGGTCAAACCAGACCAAATAAGGCTAAAGCAGCACACCCCCACTATGCTGGAAAGCTATTAGTGCTATATTGCTTTCTATATTTTCTAAGTATAGTCTCTTTTTTTTGTGTAAAAGCTCCATTCATGCATTCCTGAGTTGAGGCTTTTTAGGCTACCTCTTAAGAGTCATGGATGGAACTGTAAGTACATCTGAGCCACCCGCTATATGTGTAAGAGGCAAATGCTTATGAACACACACACACACACACACACACACACACACACACACACACACACACACACACACACACACACACACACACACACACACACACAGACATACATGGAAACACAGGACACAGGAGAAACAGAGTGGTACACTGCAGGCTAGCAGATTTGCAGAGGTGGTTCTTTTGTTGTGTCTAATCACTACCTGTCCATTCGAGCTCCACTTGTAAACTCCACTTGTAAACAATATGTGTCGTGTATGTGTGTATGCACATTGGTGTGTTTGGGTCTGTTCTATTTTTAGTGAGCTCAACGCTTTTAAAAACTGCTCATGCTTCTTCGTGCCATCTCCTTTTGTTGTGGCTGAAAAGATGGCAAACGGCCTTATTTTTGCGTATGCCACAACATTTAGTTTCTTTTATTCTTTTATTTTATTTCTTTTATTGTTCAACCAAAAAGTCCGGCACCAAATAAATGAAGGGCAGAATGTAACAGAATGGACAGAATTGGGATTTCTTTACCCTCTACTTCATGGAAAAATTCAAATGCTAAAGCAATTCAGACTCACTAGCTTGGAACACACAGCAATCATCAGGAAACTACAAACTTTTGAGTTTCAAATTGAGTGAGAAGTTTCGAATTAAGTGTGTGGATTCTTTTGTGGCTTTGCTAGGACAGCTCTCGGTAGGATTTACTGGCACCGTAACCGATTTTCTCGTTAGAGGCAGACACTGTTTTTTGTGGAACAGCATGAGCTTTTGTGTGTGTGTGAGTGTGAGTGTTTGAGTGAGTGAGTGTGTGTGTGTGTGTGTGTGTGTGTGTGTGTGTGTGTGTGTGTGTGTGTGTGTGTGTGTGTGTGTGTGTGTGTATGTGTGTACTCCTGTGGCTGGGGGGGGTTTCTTGCCTCTACTCTACTCCAAACACTTTTGAGAGAAAGATTTAGTTTTGGTAACAGCATGTTTTATAGCCTATATACTCTATGTTATTTGTGTCATACAATGTTGTTTTTCATTGTATGTTAACTGAAGCTTTTAATTTTTATTTGGAATTACATTCATTTCACTACAACATATTCATAGTGCTCAATGGTCAAATTGGCTTTACTCTTTTGGAATGTATCTGTATATATTTTGAATATTGATTTTTGTATTTAAATTTCTAAAATAATCTTAAAACTCTCTCTAATATTGTCAACAACACTACTTTATAGTAAAATAATTTCTCGCTTTTTAAAGTATTTTAGGGGAAATAATCAGCAGTTAGTTTGCTTTTTGATTTTTTGCTTTGCGATTCAACCATTAGTTCAAGATTTAACTCAGATACAACATGGGAACTAGTTCAGAGCTTCAGAGGTGTTGGTAGGCAGATTGTGCTACCTTTGGACAAGCTCAGCTAGCTGTTTCCCCCTGTTTCCCCCTATTTGTGCTAAGCTAACCGGCTGCTGGCTATAGCTTTATATTTACCGTACGAACATGAGAGCGGTATGGATCATCTTATTTAACTCTTAGCAAGAAAGCAAATACCTTTATTTCTCAAAATGTTGAAATATTCCCTTGAAACATATTCACGTATACTAAAATTGTCCATGTCTGATTGTATTCCCTTGTGGTACCTGGAGCAAAACCCCTAGATATTTAATGCAGTGCCATTTTCAGACTAAATTATAACTTGCTCTGGCGTTGACGTTGGACTCAATCTGTTGACTTTTGGGGTTTTAGAAGAAGAACAGAGCTGTGTTTATTTTTGTATTTGGAGCTCAACTGGCCTCCATCACCTCTTACGCTGATCCCAAAATCCTCTCGGGATGGTTTTCATGATTGCACACACTTCCTTGTGCCGAGTTCCATCAGCAGCACATGAAATCCGGGTCATTATCTCCTGCTGCTGCTAATGATGTTGGTAGTTGGTGTGTGTCTACTTAGTTGTCTGCTCCCAAGTTAATCAATGCTGGACAGAGAAACAGCAGAGACATAAACCCACACACACTCACAGAATAATACCCTAATTTGAGCGGGATTTCTTTTTCTATGAGGTGGTTGAGTCATACTGTACATGTCATTGTCTGTGACTGCTGCAGGTTCGCTACCTTGTTAATCTGAAGGCATGCGTGGCAAAAAGAGCATCTTCTTCGCCTTCTTCCTCTGCTGCTGCTGCTGGATGAGTCAGCCACTTGGGTCCCCCTGCTCTAATGCTGAGGTCTGGGCCTATTATAAGGGCTTTTCCTGAGAGCCTATCTGCAATGTAGATGCGATCAGCAAGGCAGAAAGGGTGAAACAGACAGACAGAACAGGCGGAGAAGAGGAGAGGAAAGAGAAAGAGAAGTTGTGATTTTCAGTGGAGACTTCACACCCACTCTGTTTGCTTTTCCTCTCTAATTGTGTGATGCTTCTCTCTCTCTTTGCTGTCTTTGACTAAATTGCAACTACTCTGGCTGGCATCTCCCCCCCCCCCCAAATGCTTCCTGCTTTTCCCTCTTCTCCATTCCCCAACTTTAATGTCCTTATCCTCCTCCTCTACCACCTCCCTTCCTCTTCTTTTCAATGCACTGAGTTCCTCTCAAATGTCAGCGTGGCACGAGTGGGTGGCAGGCAGCGCCATCTGAACGAGCCCCGTCTATGGTTTTGCTGCAGTGTGAAGAATCGGGCTAAAGGAAGAAGAAGCAAGCGAGTGAATGAGCGAGGGAGGGAGAGTTGTTGTGCGTTGGCGGTTTGACAGCGGACACCTGACGTGGCCTGAGATGTGTCGCTAGCAGCTGTCCTTATTTTGACTTTTATGATAGAGACTGTTGGTTTATTTCATTCTTTGAAATAGGGGATTGAATGGGCACAGCTTATGCCGCAGCACACAAACACACACATACACAAAAACACATCCAGGTGCACACACACACACACACACACACACACACACACACACACACACACACACACACACACTCATGCACAAGTGCAAAGACGTATAGATGCATGCATATAGGCAAACAAGTATGCACCTACATGTACACAAACCTGAACCTCATACATGCACAAAAACATGCTCACACCCACCACTTATTACACACACACACACACACACACACACACACACACACACACACACACACACACACACACACATCCAGAGCTGGTGTGCTATGACTCAGAGGGGAGCAGCTGGAGTGAAGGCTCCAGTGGCGGTGGTGAGCTGTCACCATCTGGAGGAGTACATGTCTCCCTCTTTCTCAGCCAGCAGCATAAATCACCTCCCAACAACTGCGTGCCAGTGGATCAACATGTTTCTCTTCTGTATGTCCTCTGGTTTTTACTCATGCGTATGTACAGTATGTAGGGATACAACATCAAACGTGGCGCTTTCCCTAGCTATAACCCACTGCAGTCACCTTCATTGTTTCCTTTCAGTCCAGCCCTCGGATCAGAACAGCTTTGATCAAGCTTTGACGGGCCATCTCATCCAATAACGCACACTATTTGTCCTCAGGCTGACAGCTGCACCTGTGCTGTGGACGCCATCGAGGCAAACGAGATTGGGGGGACAGTAGAAATATTTGAAAAAGAAGCTGTGGTGCATTGGACTTGTCAAACTTTTCATTCAAGACTGGGAGGATGTGTCAGTTCATGTCTTTTGTGTTTGGACATAGAAGAGATGAATTCTGCAAAAAGGTTTTGAGGGATGTTTGTTTGTACTGATAAGTCTGATATTTTCTTGTCACGAAGGCCTTTCATCAAACACCAGTGATATGAAGCAGGGTTGTGTCCAGCAAGAGAACACAAACACAGGCAAATATATATATATATATATATATATATATTTTTTTTAAGGGCCCTGAAAAAATGTTTTCAGTCAGCTTCTTGGTGAAGCAAAAATAATTTCTCCTAAATTTAGACCAGTTTTAGTCATCTCATATGAGAGATTTGTTTTTAAGTTTTTCACTGTGCTGTTCCGTGTTCTAATCAGAAACATTTAAATCGATATGTGATGACAGTTATGGGGTTGGTTGTTTTAGTTGTCAGTCAAAATTCAATAGTATAGTAATAGAGTATTTTTTTCTGAACTTTAAACGTTTATTGTTGCTTATTTAGTCATGAAATTGTTATGTTATAGAAAAATGCTTCTGATTTGTTTTCAAGGGCTTTAACATTACAAACCATTTTCCCCAAATGTGTAATTGATGGAGTGGGAAACCAGCATTTAAGTAAAAACTAAAAAAATAACTTGTAAAATGTAATTTAACCTCACATAAATTGCAAGCTGTGGTATATATCCTGCTTCTCCCTCAAAAGATTTATCCTCATATGATTGTTGAACTTTGTTGAAAAACAGAAAGAAGCCTTTGCTCTTTAAGTCTGAAGGACTGAGACCAAAGCCTGACATTTACCATTGATGTCTTAGATAATTTCATTTTCACTTCCCCTGTATCTTCGCCAGAAAAAAACTAAAATTAGCCCAAAAGCTACATCACCAAGGGTGGATTTTAACCTTTTAAGAGCTTCAAAATGGTCTGTTACTCTGAATTAAGTACAGAGTTTAATGCTGTTTCAGCTTTTCTTTTCCTGCCAAGGACAAAACTGTGGGGAATTCTGCCATCAACATGGCTATCACTGCAAAATATATCGACTTTATCCTTCAAACAGGATCCCTGGTTGAACAGTACTTAGTAATAGTTGCAAATCTGTGTGTTTGCTTTTTTTGGCAGGGTCAACACAGGTAGAGCACTCAGTAACTCTGCAGGCCACACTTAGCTGGTGTCCTTTGGGAAACTAACACACATGACGGCTCCCTGTGGTCAACCCCTATAAACACATGAGAGGGAAGGAACACAGACAAACCATGAAAAAGATATACATTGGCAAAACGGCCTTAAAAGTCCCCCGAAATGGCGGCAAACATCCAAAAAAGAGGTAAGACAGTAATTCTCAGACGCCATCTTTTCATCCGTCCTCGTTTTTATCTGTTTGTCCGTTCATCCGCCCACGAGGTGTCGCCCAGTGGTACTAAAGCAGCCTCATCCCACCTCTCCAAGCCCAGAAGTCATGTTGCCTCGTCATTTCATCTCACCAGAATGAAAGCACTTATTATGTCTGACTCAGCTCCTGTTCACAGAGGAGGTCACTAATTGGGATTTTTCATCCCTGGAGCTACTTCACGTAAACTCATCCTCTATCAAACAACAAACACCTGTATTCCCCTGCTAATGTCTGCCAATCAAAGAGAAGCAGGAGGTGGGGGCTGCTGGGTAATGCAGCACTGAATGCCTTTCAGTCAGTTCAGACATTCATTGAATCCCTCCGTAGGCAGGTATTGTTTTACTCACTTACTTGGTTGTAGATGCAGCAGCTTTCCTCGTCAAATCATGGCAAGCACCTGAAAAAAAAAAAGATTCCAGATCTAGAGTAAAATTTTCATTTCTAATTGACTAACTTATTTATCATTTTTCCTTTTATAGTGCTGTATTTAGTGGTGAGTGGAGCTTTATTTGTACAAACATTTCTTGCTACAGAGCTGTGCTGAAGGAAGAAATGCTCCTTTGGTTGAGTAAAAAAAAACTTAAATGAAAGAAAGTATCACAGTATTTCAGAAGCACAAAATAGCTAACTAACAACCCTAATATGGACTGTGGTCAAATTAAATTAATTTGAAATGCCCTTTAGTGTATTTTGTATATTGTATTACTATTATTAATATTATTTGTTACCTCTAGTTGTCATACTGTCACAAACCCTCTTAGGGAGGAGGGTGGTGCCTTTATATTGAAGCCTGTGAAACTAATGCTGAAGCCATTGTTCATATTCCTTCTAACAGTCACTTTAGCCAAGAAATGTTAGTTGCCTAAACTTAGTCATACCTTAATAATAGAGTATCAGATCATAAATGGCTCATGTGTAGTTTTTCGAACACAAACAACAAAACAAATAGTGTAATTTGTTGTTTAGATATAATTACTTAAAGCCAAAAAGTATTTGACTCCGCTTATTGAAATTAAAATCAGCTCATGAGATTCCTGCCTCTAGAGAAGTTCCATCTCTGAGAAATGTATCTTTCTATAGCACATATCTGCTGCATCTCTACTATGTGAATGAGTTAATGAATATTTTGTATTTGATCATCAAGGTGCCCAGCCCACATGGGCTTACATGCCACTGCTTACATCACCTAGAGAGGCAAGAGAAAACAAGAAATGCAAGCCAATGCATGGCACTCTATACACTACATATGTAACAAACCCATGACATACCATTGGGAATTGTGTGTTTTGTGGTATGTCTGTGAATCAATTCATATCAGTAATACCTTTGTGTTGTTTGTGTGACTGTCCACAATATATAATCCAGTTAAAGTGGTTTGCAAGACAAAACATTTGACTAAAGTTTAGACAGAATTACAGAGAAATGGCTAGACAGTTGATATTTATTCTTACCAACTGTTATCATGCATATTAATGAGCTGGAAACTGCACAATACCTCCACTTAGTGACCTGAAAACATTGAAAGGAACCTGTCCCTGATATTTGTTTCAGTCTTCCTCAGCCCCCACATCGTGTATCTATGATCTTGTTAAAAGAGAGGCAAAGAGAGGAAGTGAAAAGAGCAACGTGACCACATCTCCATCCACTCTCTGCAATCTGTTATCCGGCTGCAGATAGAGTCATTTCCCTCCTTCCTCCATCTGTCCGTCAATACAGGGTCCATTAAGCCCAGCCGTGCACACTCAGATCCATCACGGCAACAGACATTTCCTCTTTTCCCACTCACACTTGCCCTTTTATTAGATTGAAACCCAGGTAATGCACATACTCTGAAAATAATCATCATTGTGCTGTCTGGCTGAATTACATATGGGGGGTATCGCTGTTCCGTAAATCTGAGCCTTCACATTCTATTCATGTGATGTATTAGAGTTCATTGGCTCATATTTCATCACAGATTACACCCTCTCTTTTTTTTCTCGGTGGGACCAATCTCTCTGATGATTGGGTTTCTGTGATGTGCTGCAGAGCTTTAATGCTGAAAAACAGATCTAATGCTCAAATTACTCAAAAAGCTCGGTGTCCTTGCTTACCCCCGCCTGGATTCCTAATTAGAGATCTGTGTTTTGGTCCCATGTTTTCTTCATACAAAGCACTTTCTCACAGAACTTTTCTGATTTTATCACCCTCTCATGATGTTCTCATCAACGCTGCATGGCCGCTCAGGGGTGCATTAAAAAGATATGTAGACCCTTATAAGTCCATTTAGATAAGCAAATACCCAAGTTGCAAGCTTGTTTCCTGCACCATATGCCCTGAAAACAACCATCTGCTGTGTGTGTGTCTGCAGCTCATTGCTGGAGCAAAAGGAGGATTTACGGAAGAGGCTTTCCTACACGACACACAAGCTGGAGCTGCTGCAGAGTGAGTTCGACTCCACGCGGCAGTACCTGGAGACGGAGCTGCGGCGAGCACAGGAGGAGCTGGACAAGTTTACTGATAAACTGCGCAGGTAGGCGCATACATACTGTACAACATAGTGGTGGAAGAAGTGCTGAGATCCACAAGACATACAAAATACCTACGTACAAACCTGTGTACAGCAGGGAAAACATGAACAGACAGACAGACACATGAATACTGTATATACTAACTGCATCCAAAACAATCCTATCCAAAAAGGCCCACAGTTAAAAGTTTAAATTGAGCCAGTGAGATGAGATATTCAAGCTATAAATCCTTTGTTTTTCACTCCATTTATATGCTATGAAGTGCTGCACTGAACTTTCAAAACTCAGTATTTACTCCACTCCACTGTTCAGCGTTTTGGTCCACTGAACAGCAGCTTTAAAATTGAGGAGACATGTAATATAATGTAGAGGTTTTAGGAGGAGGCCCTTATAGCCTAAATACAAAGGACAGTATGCAATACTTTTCTTGCTGCTAATGAAGTATGAGAATCTCAAAAATCAAGCACAGACCAGATATTTTTTTCTGTCATCTAAAGAGAAACATGCAATACAAAGAGACCAAGTGACACATTCTGTCTCTATTTTTCTTAGAATTAGTACCAAATTGTGAAATTCAATCTAGGAAACTTCCCTGTAGATTATAAGGAAAAAAAGACCAGTAAAATAAAACAGTATCAAAGTAACTGCTATCCTAGCCAAGTATCATTACTCTTTAGTGTATGAATATCAAATAAGTATTTCTTCATATAAATGTTGGATCTTATGAATAAAACAAATGTTGTCTTGTCAGCATTTGGTACAAGTTCAGGAGTGTGTAGTGTGTATTACTTATTGTCGCTGTCTGGTGAAAACCTTGTATGTCCAAAACTGTTGCTTTTCAGGAAATGAAAAATGGCTAATTTGAAAACATATTGAGCTATTTTTTTTCGACGAAGTCAGATGAAATTTCCTCGTCACTGTTTAAATATTTGTAAAACCCACAGACACACAAAGTGTGACCAATAGCATTGATGTACGGAAAAAATTTAAATGACAAAATATACGAAAGATACGAGGTTTCTGCCCGACAGTGACATTATAGAGAATCGTTATGAAGAATCTAAATAATTATGGACCAAGAACAGAACCTTGTGGTGTGCCATAAACGTCCCCCTCCACTAAAAACGTGTTTTGCAAATTGCTGCTGTTTGACCATCACTGTACAGAGTTATGTATGATTAAGATGTTTGTGAAAACATCATATCAGACACAAATTATTATTCAAAGTATTTTTATAGAGATTTTATAGAGACCATTGATGCAGATATATTGTGTTCTGTGTAGTCTCAGACAAACAGCCCAGATTAAGATAATCCAACCCATGACAGTGCAGTTTGCAGGTCAATGGTATCACGTTTCAAGTTCTAGAGAGATCAGCTCATTGTGCAGTGCTGTTTATTATCTGGGTAATTTGTGAAACTGTATTATTTGATATTATTTTGTTTACCTGCTGGACAACAACATATTTTTTTCTTTATCTTGTGACCCCTTAAAAACAGTTAACATACATTTAATTGTGAGCACTGGAATCAAAGAGTCTGTAATGTTTCACTTGAGGGATTTTGTTTTTAGAAACATGAAGAAGTGCATGTATCTCGAATGTTGCAATAAAAACTAAGTTGGTGAGGAAAGTAAACAAAATGCTGTGTAAAAGATTTTTTAAATAATTTTGTAACCCCTCAAATTTATCTTGGGACACCCAGGTTGGGATCCACTGGGCATAGGGAGTGAGTGATTTACACTACTATGTTGCCTTAAGCCTACTACACCCCTTCATTTTGGCCGATTTTACATTTATAATCGGCAGGGCAGGCACTGCAGGCAGTCGGACTCAAATGACCCATCTGATTGGTAGAGTGCTAACCCGGAAACGGGGAGCGGAATGAAAGACTAGAGTCTCTTAAAATCTGACGAAAATCTTTTAAACTGACCTTTGTCGATCTGAAATGAAGACAGATTCAGCAACTGCATGGCCTATTTCTCGCTTAAAATGTTTTCAGAAACACGTTTCGGTGAACTATTTTAGTACAATATGAGATCGTATTCTGAACAAGCCGCCATAACAGTCTGTCTTTGAATTTCCGGAGAAACCAGACCCACATGGCGCGTTCGTCCAATCAGCTGCCGATTTTCATTTTTGGGCGACAATACAGATTAGCGCCGCCTGCTGTTATGGAGACGTATTACGTCTCGTTGCTTTGGTGTGTTCCGAGGCACTTTTTTGACCAACTCAGGGTAGACTGATCAGTCCAACTGCCTTTTTTGCAGAGGGTCGGCCGTCTGGTTTGTGTGTCTGGGCCTTTATACAGTATGTCTCTGCCTTCTGGATCACAAATAACAGAATAAAACATTTACTTAATCATCAAATCAGAAGAGTTAGGTCAGTGAGATGTGAAAACAACTACAAACTAAAACCGTGGCATGCGATTTAACCCTGACTTGTGTACTGCTGAGCCTGCCGATATTCTTATGTTCAGTTTGGAGAGGTCTCTGACTGCTGCTCTACAGTATATATTGTATGTGTACGTACAAACTATTATCTGCGAGTGTACAATGTCATTTAATGTGTCGTTTAGAATACAAAGCAGCTACTCAGCACTGCAGAGGATCAACCAAGATCTGGAAGAAAAGATCCACAGAAATGTAAGTGTGCAAGCGTGTGTGTGTGTGTGTGTGTGTGTGTGTGTGTGTGTGTGTGTGTGTGTGTGTGTGTGTGTTTGTGTGTGGTGTATACAGTCATATGAATTCCCAATGCTTACACTTAAGTAACTGCAGACACAGAAGAAAGAGAAGCACAAAGTAAGTCATGAGGTTCAGACATGGTGCAGAACACTTGGAGAGCCAATTTGAATATGAATATGCCCTTCTGTTGGTACCACTGACGTTAATTATGGCCTATTACAATTGGCTGTCCTCCTTCCAATGGCAGAGTGATAGCAAACCCATTGTTCCTCAGTGCGCCGCACCACACTTCATTTGTCAGACATTGCTTTTGCCGGTGGAAAGATACAATTAACTAAGCCTGCCGGAGAACACTGTATGACAATCAGGTGTCTCTTAGCTGTTGAATAGACGAATGATGAAAACGCTCAGCGAATGGGTTTGTTACAGCACAAGATAATAATCACCACAGCGCTCGTCATGATTACGACGCTACAGCAGTGAAGTACCAGGTCAATAAGGAGCTGAGGGTCATCCAGGTTTTTGTGAGAAGAAATAATGTCTCTTTTTTTAACGGCAACAGCTTTTTTTTTTATTCTCGTGAAGCATCCCCATCAGCTCGTATTTATTCATCTAACGTATTTCCTCCTCAAGGGTGAAAGAGGAGCTGAGTAAGTCTCTCTGTAATCGTAAAGCTTGTTTACTCTAGAGGTACCACAAACCCATCTGACCTGTGGCCCTGCACAACTATAGAGAATGTAATTACAAGACAGATTAACACAGTGATATAGTTTGAGTGTGCTTCTACTCGCACAGCTACACTGTTCAACGGCCGAAAAGCCTGAAGAGTGAAGACATAATGTTTGGCCACAAGGCCACATTTAATTCATCATAGCTGTCATATAATACTAACCTCAAACACTGGCAGGAAATCAGCTTGAAAGGCAGTAAGCAATGAATTAAAACTTCAGCAGTGCTTCACAGAGAAAAACCTGGACTCTGTTTCCATCAGCCAACAAGAAAAGAAAATTTTCTTCTGTGGACTGCTCAGTTTACCGACATCATGGTTTCTTGGTTACCCATAGGAACCAAAAAAATCCAGCTACAGTATCTCTTGCTGCCACTTAAACACTCTCAATGTGTGGTAGTTGCTTAGTGTTTCTTTAGTGTATCCATTCTGTGTTTATATTTAGAGCCAGAATATAATACATAATCTTATACAGAGGAAAAAAATCAGTTTATATTATACATTTATCAGGGTACCAACTTTTGAAAGCTGCTTTTTAAAAGCTTCATACATATATAGATAGAGATTTTGGAGGTGTATTTGGTTAAATAGTGTATTATTTAAATGTTTTGGTTTTGTGTTTAATTGAGTTAATCTTAAGTCAGTGAATCCTGTTTCATTTGGAGGAAAAAGTACCCTATAGAGATATTTTGCTGATTTAAATCCAGCTCTGTGTCATGTTTGTGTGGGCAGTGTGTTTCGATGAACAGTGTGGGGCTTCCCTCCGTGGTACCAGTGCACGGAGCTTGGATTGGACGACGTCTGTTGAGATTGCGTTTAGTGTCATCCGGGGGGTCCTGGCAGACCTCAGCTGCACTGGCGCCACGGAGGGAAACAAAACAACGTTCATCTAAACACACTGCCCATAGAAACATGAGACACAGAGCTGGATTTAAATCAGCAAAATATCCTTTTAAGTGACAAAATGTTAATAACAAACCTTGACAAAAGACAATTCAAACATCAAATCCATTCAGTTTTACGGATCCGAAACATGGAAGACTACCAACAACATACTCAGAATACAGACAAACTACAAACATTCATCACGACGCCTCCTGGGAATCTACTGGCCAGACACCATCACCAACACCAACCTGTGGGAGTGCACCAAGCAATAACCCATAGAAATTTGAAACTGTGAAGCTGGATAGGGCACATACTAAAAAAAAATCAATCAATCCATCGCCAAGCAAGCATTAACATGGAACCCACAAGGCGAGAGGAAGACCTTGAACCACCTGGAGAAGAAGCACAGAACAAGACATTAAGGCTGAGGGGCTGTCATGGCAGCAACTGAATCGAAAGACACAAGACCAGAGAGGATAGAGAGCTTTCATCTATGGTTTATGTTCCTCAGAGAACACAAAGGCCTAAGTAAGTAAGTGGCCATAGACAGGTCATGGCATACAGTATGTGCTCAGTGTTGTGAATTACCGTAATGGATTTGATTGATTAGGAATCTTTAAAAAGTGAATGAGTGTTGTGTGTAGACAGAAAACTTTGCAAATCAATGTGAAAATCCAAGTCTTCTTTCCAGTAATTTCTATAAACCGCTCTCTTGTTGTCAGTCTCAGCACCACGACGATGAGAAGCGAGCCCTGAGCAGAGAGATCATCGTTCTCAACAACCACCTGATGGAGGCAAAACTCACCATTGATAAGCTACGAGAAGACAATGTAAGAGCCTTGTTATATTATCATCTTTAGAGAACAAAATAAAGCAAAGTAGCTCCACCTTTGTTAACCTGCCTTAAACAAAACTGTTTAATTTTGTCCTTACAATTAATTTTCCTCGTTATAACAAGATACTTTCAAGATACTTGTTTTTGTCATTCTTGGCTAAGGTTGTCACAGAACAACTCATGAAACACGAGATTTGAGAGACACTTTTATACTTAATAACCTTCATAATTTTGCACAAAAAAAGGTGACGTTTGCAGCTGATTTTCAGTTTTCAAAGCAAAGCAGGCAGAGTAAGTTTCCGGTGGTTGGAATAATCAGTGGGGATGATGCAAATACACGCCAACACTAGTGAATACCCATCATTAATGTTATTTATTGTCTTCTCATTGTGTCTCCATAGGACGTGTACAGGAAGGACTGTAACCTGGCTGCTCAGCTTCTCCAGTGCAACAAATCTCTTTACAGGGCGCAGCTCTCGGAGGTGAGACCTACACTGACTGTTACATGGCATTCAGTCTTGTAATCAAGCTCAAATGTTAATTTTTGTGTTGAATTTAGTGCACACTTTCTAAATAGACGGGTTTTTTTCCTTGTTCAGTCAATTTGGTCACATCAAATCCCTAGAAGTTTAACAGAGTGTAACAGAAGAGTACATTTAAATTTTTACTTTACAAGCAACCAGGGGTAACCTTCTTGCCCTGAAATTCAATTTGAACTGAATTTTTCAATACAACGGTAGCCAGGTAAAAGGGAAAGATTTGCTGAAATAGCTGTGATTTGTGAAGGAAGAGAAGATGTGAGTGAGGTGTCTTGAGCAGCACTAAGATGAATTTTCAGCTCATGACACAAAGACGGGCAAGAAAATGTGCTGTATCGACTATAACTGAAGGTCATCCTGCCCTTCTGTGAGGCAGAAGAGACAAGAGACAAGACATGGTGGAGCGGTGACTGCTATAGGTCACTGCACCAAGGCCTGAGATTAGAGAAGTGAAGCTGTAACCTTCAACTGAGAGAAGTGAAAGAGGTTTGAAAAAGTTGGTAGCTAATTTAACACCGCTTAACATGCTACCTGATAAAAGATACAGTCTAGACATATTATTATTTACTTTATGAAAAGTTATGCCTTGAAAGTTACGATTTATATGGTCATGGGTGAATGGAAAATTATATGTTATGTGCCATTTGAGTGTGGTTACGGCGAAAAATAAAAAGTGAAAGTGTTTTTGCTCATTTATATTTACCTACAGTAATCTATTGAAATTATTACAACATTATATTTCATGTAGATTAATGTAAATACAGTCACTTACTTATTAAGGTTTAAAGCTTTGCTTTTCATTAAATATATCTTTTCCTCTTTTACATTTCTCCATTTATTGTATGTCAAGCGAGATCAATATTATTTAAAATGTACAAATTGCCAACATAAACCAGTGATGGAAAGTAATTATTTGTAAGTACATTTACTCAAGTACTGTACTTACAAAAAATGTAAAGGTATTTGATTTCTATTTTATGCAACTTTATGCTTCTACTCCACTACATTTCTGAGGGAAACCATGTTCTATTTACTATACTACCAGCTGCTACATTAATGCTTACATATTAATGCATCAATAATTAAAAAACAAATATATAATATATGTTGTTTTGAAATGGGCCATTCTGCATAATGAGTACTTTCACTTTTAGTACTTTTTAACTTAATTTTGATTCTAATACTACTACTAATACTACTTGTACTTTTACTTTTACTTCTGTTATTTTAAATGCAGGACATTCACTTGTAACAGAGTATTTCTCCACTGTTGTATTGCTATTTTTACTAAACTAAATATCTGAGCACTTCCATCACCTTTGCTTTTCCTCTTATTAAATCCTTTTGGAAATGAACTTAAATTACATGCAGGCTTTGATATGAAAAGTAACAGTTTAAAAAATATAATGTTTGCACCGATCCGTGAGACAGTAGTCTAAAATAAACCAGGGCTCGCAAGTCTTTCTCCGCCTGTCACTCAATATGCAGCTCAGTCTGAGTATAATTATACTGCACCGGGGTTTAGTAATCATGTAATTGTTTTTACAATGATTAAGCATGAAGAACAACAGAAACTACTTCAAGGCAAATTGTGCACAAATGTCAGGGACAGCTAACTGTTCAAGGAGCTAAAATGTAAAAAAAAAATGTAAATTTAGAGCACACTGCAGCCTCATCATGCTATCCTGCTGTTGCCTGTGAAAAGAGTGCATGTGTGTTTTAACACCAGGCCAGCTTGGCGCCACTTTTTGCTGCATCAGCCTTGTGCCTCGCCCATTTGACAAGGGTGGCTTTTAAAGCTTGCAAATCAAAAGAATGCCTCTCCACGTTTTTTCCCATATGGCTGAATGGAAATATCAATGCACGGCATTTGATTGCATAAGGCTCATAAAATATTCCCCTACACACAAACACATACACACTCTTGCTGTACACAGTATAGCATTTTTTTATAGAGTGAAAAACTGTTATGCAGGCTCACTGCCAAACATAATGGGGGTCAGAGGCTATACATGCACTCTGTGTATGTCCATATCTCCTGTGGGTGGGAGCTAATCGAAAGCATATTGATGAATAGTGCTGCAGCATTTTGAGGAGTGCAGTGGCTTTTCAGCGCCTACTGAAGTGCTTCAGTCATTTGTTTTGCTGCAAAACAAACAACCAGATAGTACCAGGGTATAAAATGATTGGGCTTGGATTTCTATACGCTACATAAAAGGTAATCGTGATCCTGTTCAAAACAAGCCCAAATGAAAAATGTGTGAACGGTAATTAAGTGACATTTAGTCAAACCTGTTATGATTAAATGTCTTTTCATGTTAGTCTTCACTCTATCTAAAAAGTTATAATTAGCTCACCTCTCATTGCCAATTAGGAACAACTGACTAGATTTCTGTTGATGATGTGCTGCAGTTGGTTTAATGCTTGTTGCTATGGAGAGGCATAGATAGTGGACAAAGGCTTTTTTTATTGAGAAATGTTCAGAAGATAGTGTCTTTCTTTTCCAAGAAAGATGACTTAGTTTGCCTTTATTTTCACATATATTTAGTTCCCTTTGTTAGGCTCTTGTCACTGCAAATGACAATTATTCTAGTAAAGTCAGATGAATGCAGATGTGTTTGTTGTGGTGACATACATACTACTGTACTACGTGACATACTGACACACATACTGCAGCACAGGAACAGAAACTAAAATACATTTTATTAAGAAATTACACAGTAGTATGAGATACATATATTTCTACCAATATACATTTATTGAGTATTTATGCAATACAGAGTTTTCATGTTAAGGCCCCTTCAATGCGCGATTTGGATCGATCCAAAAAGGTGGTCCTCGATTGCACTGTGAGACACGTCCACCGACCAAAGAAAACCTGTGGCAAAATACTGACAGTTTCAGAAATTTAGGACCAATTTCTCACAATTTGACTACGACCCATGTCTACAAACCATCCAAAACGAATAAACGGCCCACACGATATTTTGTAAGCACTGTTTGTGAAGAAAGTTTCGAAAAGAAACACTCACAAACCAAAAGGATGGAGGCAAAACAAAAAGAATGTTTTTTCTTTGCTGCAGCTTTTACTAAGCAATACGAAAAATACAAAAGCAACTTACAGAACAATAAATGGAACAACAACCAAAGCATGCATGAGACGTGCATACTGTCAAGAAAAAAATTTGATAGGAGCTAAGTAAATAGGAATATCAATATACGGTGTTTTAGTTTTCTGTTAGTCTTAGATATAAAGTTCTAAAATAAATCCATCAACTAGAAACAAATTAAAAGAGGGATCTGTTGGGCCACTTGCATATGTGAATGTGATATTTATCACCCAGTAAAATAAGTAAATTAATAAGATCCAGCAAGTAAGTAATGAAAAAGATGCTTGTGGGAGTCTGGCAAAGAAGAAAAGCTTATAGAGCTGCATTTTCAAAACATAAGAGCATGACGTCAGCTGATGATGTGTTTTTGCTTTCATATACTATTTTCTATTTACATCGTAGAGTAAATTGTTGTTGTTCACCAAACATTCACTGCACAAGCTGGCAAATTGATATTGTACAGAGATTGCGACCAAGACCACATCCAACAGTCCAAGTTTTTTGTAGTGCAATAGAGTGTACACTGTTCAAAAAGTGTTTAACACTAAATAGAATAAGGTGCTTAGAATATTCTATGAGATTTTCAAAGCCTTAAAATGTTGTAGTTTGCAAAGCCATCCTCAAACAATCATCATCAGTGCAAGTAATGAGCTCATGCTACAGTACAGCTCCATCTGTTGGAGCAGCGACACTTGTATTACATGTATTTTCCTGCCCTTCTTTTTTTCTCTGACACTTCTAGCTGCCTGCTGATTTTCAGGAGCGACTGTCCATGCACATGGAGGAGGGTCCTCTCTGTCACACCTACTCCGACTCTGTTCCGGCCTCTCTCATTGGCAAAGTGCTCGAAAAGCCAGACGAGGCCTGCAGCAGCAGCCAGGCTTCCCGCTCCCCCAGCCCCCAAACTCAGGACCATGCTTTTATCTTGGAGAGCTTGGGACCGGGAGAGCGGCTGCGGCTGCGCGCAGCCTACAAATCCGACCTGTACAGTAGCGACACGGCCCTGTACTGCCCTGAAGACCGGCACCGCGAGCGGAGGCCTAGCATGGACCTCCACGGTCAGAGGAAGCTGCTATACGGGCCCCAAAACTCCACCGACAGCAACCCAGAGGAGGGCTCGGTGGGGTTGAGGGCTGGCTTCTCCCAGGAGCACTTTGCTAAGTTCCCTGCCACACTGGGTGCAGGCTCCAGCTCCTACTCCAGCTTCAGCGGAGGGGGCTCTGAAGACAAAGGCAACGGCCCGCCCAGCAGTGCAGCATCCTCCCCGCACCACCATTCCCTCTACATGGAATGGAGAGATGCAGGGGACTATGAGAGAAAGAGTGACTCATCCTGGGAGAGAGACAGTCCACGAGGCTTTGCCAACGCTCATCCCTTCCAGCAGACGGAGTTGAGCCACCACCAGAACGGCAGCTCGCCTGTCTACAGCCGCACCATGTCCTCCTGTTTCAGTGAGCCCTATGAGCCGCTTCCTCCCTCTTCATCCCCAAGTGTTGCCTACGGAGACAGTCGTCGAGGCAGCACATTAGCCCCCGAGGAAGAGGAGCTGATTGGCCGATGGAGACAACTTAGTGTGGAGGACTTAAGTGCCCAAACCTACCGCAGCCCAGGCCGGGCTTCACCTTACAGCTTCTCAGAGCAGCACTTCTCCGTCCGGCCTTCCAAGATCCGACTTGGCCCGCTCTACAGCAGCTTCCAGGAAGGCGCTGATTATTACCATCACGGAGCAGGTGTCATGGACCCTGCCATGGACCCAGTGTGGGTAGGCACCAGCCCCAGCCCCGAATGCAGTCCAGGGCTGCGGCAGGCGCATAGCCAAGCCCACCTTTACCGGGCCGAGGACAGCCAGGGGTCGGAGCACAGCCTCTACCACTCAGGGAGCTCCAAAGAAAGGGAGAGTAACATGGCAGCTGGGGGCCAGAGCACAGATTATGTAGACCCCAGTCCTAACAGCTCCACCGAGTCTCTGAACCAGAGGTCCTTGGAGATGGCTGCAGAACTGCAGCACTACCAAGTGGAAATGCACAACCTGCCTGCACAGCAGGCGAGCCAGTCACCACCACCCGTCCCACCACCTCCTCCTCCGTACAACCAAAAATTTGGCTCCCTGGGACTTTCCAGGAAAGACAGTCTGACCAAGGCCCAACTTTATGGAACACTTCTGAACTGAAGGGCTTTTCCATCAGGTGTATTATTTGATAGGACACTAGAGGCAAGGCCCTGGTATGTCCAGCTACACCCTTCTGTTGGGACGATCATTTTAATAGAAAATGGTTTAAATAGCAGCCAGGGGTTAAATAATTCAGTATCATGAACATGGAACTATTGCTGATTATTTAAAAGCTTTGATCGTATGGCAGTGGATGGCAACAGTTTACTCTACAATTGCCCTGAACAAGTAAGTCACGTTGTAAGAGTTGGATGTGGGGCAATGGGAGGAGAGGACCTCAAGCGGCCCATAACATTTCTAAGAATGTGTATGTATTTAAATTACAAATGTATAATGATATACTTGTAACTAAAGTTTGAGTCATATATTTTGAATCTAGTTGTCAGCAAGAAATACGTCCAAAACAATCAGATAAAATGCAAATCTTCTAAAAACTTGTATATAAATTAAAAACCAATCCTATATTCGAAAACTCAGAGAGGTATTTTAATTGAGAATTGACGCCTGTATAAACTGCACATAGATTCAGTCATTATTTTTAATGGACTGAAACTGTGTTGGCCTTGTGAGGATTTAAATGTGAATGTTGAACATTGGAAGACAACAAAATCAATTCATTACTTAAATGAGAAATGTTTTTCTTCCGTTGATTGAATTTGACAGTATCGGTGGGTATGTTATAATTGTTATTGATGGAACGTTTTGAGAGTCAGTATTTATTCTATTTTTGCTCTTCTATATCCCATGGAGAGGTTTTCCTGCCCCCATTCTACCTCAGTTTTGGATGCCCACACCCCATCAAGCCACTGTAACCCTGTTTTTTTGATGACAATGCATGTTTATATATTTGGGTTGTTTTGTTCAGCTAATAAAGCACAAGTTATACATATACACTCCCAAGACTTCCTTTATTGTTTAAATGTAGCTGTGTGGGGATTTGAAATGTACTTTTGAGTACAGTCGCATATGATGGGTTGCTATTTTAAGATAATTACATGTCTGCTGATTCAAGTCGAGTGATTGAACCGAACCCTTCATCACTCAAACTCACATTGCTGCAGCCATGTGGTGCGTGTCTGCTGAGTCACTACCAAGCCCTGCTTTATCACTGTTGTGCATTTAAAAATAGGTTTGTAGAGACAGATTTTGGCCAAGATCAGCAAACTCAAAACAGAAAGGAAGTTTATTTTTGTGTTCTAAAGAATCATCAAGAAAATACTACTTACGCTGTGAGTTTTTGTGATATAAAACACACTAAATAACAGCTCATCCCCAACACGTTGCAGTAATTGCTCTTCTGTTGTATGATACAAGTGTCATGCTTATATTACATATACAGTGGGGAATATAACAACTACACCTTACAATGTAAAGCTATTAATATATCACTAGAATAAATTCCACTTTTGTGAAGTTTCATAAATTGTGCCAGAAACCTGATGATCCAACTCTTTTTAGATCAATATACTGCAATAGCTCAAAAACAATAGCTAGTTAATCAATTAGTGTCTCAGTCTCTCAGATTTAAGACTTTTCTCTGTTGTAAAGTGAATATCTTTGGATGTTAGTTGGACAAAACAAGACATTTTGATTTCTTTAGGAAATTGTGATTTTTTTGTATTTTCTGACATCCATAGACCAAACAATGACAATAATCTGCAGATTAATCGATAACTGTTAGTTGCAGTTGCCTAAATTTAGCCCACTCTCTATATTCAGCATTCTTAGCAAACTGTTGTTTTATTATCATATAGGCTACTGTATGGGGCAGTGATTTCAGAAATGGACTTCTTATTCTCGTATTTATTCTTATGCATCTGAATTTTACATTTATTTATTGCTATACCTTCTTCCAGTCCTTCCTGTGAAGGTAAGAGACAGTAATCCATACACAGGAAGGAGCCACAGCGCAGAAGCATCTCACTGATCTGCATTGTCAACCTTATTGTTAAATCTCCTCCAGACACAGCAGAAGTTATTTACACTTCAAACACATCACAGAGGGAAAGTAGATTAACTGCTGCCCACCTCTTCTTTTTTTGCACTGCAAAATACATGCTAAAGTATGCACAAATTTAGCATTCAAGTAGAATAGCTAAAATATGCTTAAGATATGCTTTTTTGAGGAATTGTACAGCACAAGCAATAATGTGACCTCACAGTGGAGGAGAAGGTGATAACTCAGCTTGGCTTTGATGGATGCAAAGAGGGAGATGAGTTTGATGTTGATGTGTGTGCAAATCACTGGCATAAAAGGAAGACAAGAAAGAGAGCAAGGTGCTATCTAGGTTTTTCATTCATAAACAAGACTGACCATGTTTGCTGGATACAACTAATTATTTAGTTTTATTAATTTCAATGTCTGTTTGCACTGAAATGTTCTTGAATTTCCTTCACTGTTTTAAAGTAGTTTTGACAGTAAAATCTACTGTTAAGCACAATGTGTGGCCTCTTAGGATTTCCCCCTACCTTCCTGAGTGTCTTTCAGGGAAGCCAAAAAGTCCTAACTTTATGTGGATGTTCTACATGCACTTAAGTAACCGGGTTATGGCTTTCTGCAGTAATCTGATTTTCTGAAAGAAACCCTTTTACCAAACGGGTAATGGGATTAAAGAAACATGATTTCCCCTGCAAAATTTCTTCAGGAGAACACAGATTTCTTTGCCATGTATACGGGTAACCACGTTATTTTTATTGGCTTTTTACACATAGACATGTGCATTATGAAGACTTCAGACAGGGGAAGTTATTGCGGAGCACGTAGATCAAAGGAGAAATCATTTCAAACAGCAATGCATCTTCGTTTAAAGCATAACTTTTACATTTTTGAATGTAAAACTTAAACATTCCCTGGTTAACCGACTGCAAAATACACACTCGGTACTCAAATTTACAAACTTCATTGGCACAATATATCATTCAATTATTGATTGTAGCCCCAAAATGGCAATCAGTCTTTTCACAAGCCATCTCCTGCACAGCAATGTCTGTGGGGCTGCTAGAGATTAAGTAGTTTGTCCGAGAACACTTAAGTACCGTCCACAGTACGAGACTCTGCTCAGTTAGCGAGTCCGACCATCCTCCTGCTTATGTCCCACAGTTTCTTGGCTGCCTGGTCATCTGTAGCTTTTGCCATCAGCTCTTCCTCCTCACAGTTAGCGAAACACTTCCCCGACACTCCCTCCACCTCAGGGGAGCAGGCCAGATAGAGAGGAGTCTGGGCCCCCTCCAATGGACTCTTGAAAAATAGTAGCGAGGCGAGGTAGAACAGCGGCTTTGCCAGGAGAGGGATTTGAACATGCCTGCCCAGTCTGGTCCTCACGATGCCCGGGGTGACAGCGTTGACTGTGACGCCCGTGCCCTCCAGCTGACGAGCCAGTTCGAGTGTAAACAGTAGGTTTGCCAACTTGCTCTGACTGTAGCAGAAGGCCTTATCGTAATTATTTTCACTATTCAGGTCGTCAAAATTGATGTGGCCATACTTGTAAAGCTTCGAGGAAACAATGACGATGCGACTGGGAGCCGAAGTCTTCAGGAGGTCCAGCAGGAGGTGAGTGAGGAGGAAGTGACCCAGGTGATTCACACCGAGCTGCATCTCAAAACCATCCTCTGTCTTAGTGTAGGGACACTGGTAGAGTCCTGCATTGTTGATGAGCATGTCAATCCTGGATTCCTCCTAAAACGGTTAAAGAAAATTAAAGCATTTAAGACTCCACAATTCAGATTTAAAAACTTACATCAAAGACTAAAATACATACATTCATTACTTTATTAAAATAATAACACAGGCATGGCTTCAACTGTGAGACAAATTAAAGAGTCTCATTTGGAAGCAGAAGCAGTTAAAATTATTTTCTAGGTGTGTGTGTGTGTGTGTGTGTGTGTGTGTGTGTGTGTGTGTGTGTGTGTGTTTTTAAGCCAAAAGGACAAATATTATATATAGGTTTTCGAGTGGAATAATTTCCTGCTTTTCTTTGTCTTACAAAATAGTAAATTGAATAGTTTAGGGGTTTAGACTGTTGTTTGGACAAAACAAGATATTTGAAGATGTTACATTGGGCTTTTGGGAAATTGTGATAGCCACTATGTCACTATTTTCTGGTGTTTAATGCACCACAAATTGATTAATTGTTAGTTGCAACCCTAGTTAAGTTAAGAAAATTCACACTTTTTAATTTTTGCAATCTAACTTGTACTGAATGATGCCTCCAAATGATGTTGGCGCAGCTTAAGTGACTGAGAGTTACGTTACATCTTACGAAAAAAAAGATAATACTATTCTGCCAAGGGAGAAACCTTTTAGCTATGCTGTCGGACTCTCTCATCCTTATAAATGATAAGGATGAGAATAGTCTGATCATCTATTTGCTAATGTGTGTTAAGGGGCAATACTGAAGTTCAGCACCACGGACAGTCCCCTTGCAGCTAAAGTAGCCTACATGAAATGCTTTCCTTTGTATTGGACATGACAACAGCTAGAATGAACTAGACATCAGTCATTTAAAAGGCTAAACTGGTCGGTATCTAGTAAACAAACTGTATCCCTGTCAGCTGGAGAAACGGTGGCTAAATTCCCAACCCCATCACTTACCTTTTTAATTTCCTCACAAAATTGTCGAACTGATCTAAGAGAAGCGAGGTCCAGGTTTTTGATTACCACCTCCCCCTGCTCTGGTCCCGCTTGTTTCTTGATGTCCTTAGCTGCCTCCTCGGCGCTCCGCTGGTCCCGGCAGGCCATGATGACCCGGGCATGGAGCTTCAGCAGCTCCCCGGCCAGGGCCTTCCCTATCCCGCAGTTAGCCCCGGTCACGATGACAGTCTTTCCTCGCATAGTGTCGGCCGGATACCGGAGCAACTTCATAGCTTTCTGCCGGGGGAACAAACGACGCATGAGGAGCAGTACCCCACCGCCGACAACAGCGGCTACTACCACCGCAGCGTACATGAGAGCGGGGTTCGGTGACAGGCCGGCAGGGACAAGATCTCTCGGTGGCACGGTCACCCCGGAAGTACTTCATACGCTAATTTGTCAAATGTGTCAATTATATATCGTGGGTATATAATATTTCTATGTTTGCATGACTAACACATGCCTTTAATTAAACAAGCGGAGTGAAAGCAAACAGTTTAAGTTCAACGGTCGCAAAGCAGAAATGTAGCTGACGTATTAAGATTCTAGACTAAGCTACCGAGATTCTACTTCCGGGATATTTTCGTAACCGAACTACACGTTATTCTAAATATTGCGTTACACCTGTTTTAAAAACGTTCAGCTAATCGAATATAGGCTACAAGGGATAGGCTGTCGGAGTTATAGGCAGCTTACTTTTTTAAACGGAGCTTGTAGTGAATACTAGTTCGATTACTTTTTATAGCCAGTCTACCCATATCTGCCCTTTGTAAATTATGTAGCCTACACTGAACACTAGATGGCGATATATGAACACAAAAGTAGGACAATAAGGTGGTCTAATTGGATATTTTGCACTCAACAAGAGACTTGTAGGCCATCTTCTGTGGCACAGATGGTGTAGTGGAAATTATGCAGAATATGAGTTGTAATTTGTAATAGCCTAAGCAAACTCTCAAAAGTTCAGGTAATTTAGAGAAGTAGGCCTATCTATCTATTTATCTATCTATCTATTTATTTATCTATCTATTGGTGGTGTTTCCTTGTATTTATTCTGACTTCCCCCATTTGTGGTGAAGGAAAAAAAGCTTATTGTAGCCTATATAGCCTACTGACATTTGAGTGCCCTTTGGCTGAACACAAGCCAAGTCATTAGTGGTTATATAGGCTATAGCCTACACTTGATATAGCCTATTGGTTGCTGAATGATAACATCAGCAAATGTGCTCATATAGGTGTATCAGTGCAGTGGATATCATTCATGCCACATTCAAATACTGGTATTATTTATTTTTATTTCAAGTAATTCACTCAGTTATTAAGCTATTCTTCTTCTCTGAATCCTTCTTAGCTTAAAGACCCCTGGTCAGATGGAGTGGAAACTAGGACTAGAACTGGGGAAGTGGCTGGAAATAAATGCCCCCTTCAGCCCTTATATTGTTTAGTTTAGTTTATTAGTTTATCATGTCTGGACAGTCCCCTTTCATTAACTGTACAGTAAAAGGAACAGCTTTAGCCTCTACGGCTAATTTCCAGCTGTAGTCACCGGCCAGTTGTCAATAGGCATCATAAAATACAATGTTTAAAGAATTAAAATTAATTACATTACATTTATAATTACAGCAGGCCTAAGCAAAAGGGAGTAGCCTAAGACATAGCCTACAAACGTGGCACACAATTGGAGCAAGCACAAACAAGCAAGCACAGATGATGGCAAAGGCATCACAGCAGTTAATGCATTAAAAACAATTCAATTGTTGCTTTGGAACTGCCCTTTCGACTTCTTCTTGTAACAGGTGACTTCATTCTTGACATTAACTGTCTTAGGCCTGCTTGGTAGAATTGCTTTCGGTCTTAATCATATGTTTATATACTTTTTATCTAGGCTACAAACTCTCTTCTGGGAACTCTAGTGCAGTCAAGTATGCGTGAGAAAATTAGGATTATTATATTATATTATATTATTATTGTTTGGCAGTCGTTTGATTCTTAAAGCAACACTTTGTAACTTTTAGCTGTAGTTCCGATGAGACAACCTGTAGGGGGACCGAAGCGGCAGGTAGCGCGAGCTGTAGTTCCGATGAGACAACCTGTAGGGGGACCGAAGCGGCAGGTAGCGCGAGCTGTAGTTCCAATGAGACAACCTGTAGCGGGACCGAAGCGGCAGGTAGCGCGAGCTGTAGTTCCAATGAGACAACCTGTAGGGGGACCGAAGAGGGAAAAGTTACAATAGTTGCTTTTAACTGAGACACCCCAGTGCATTACAAGCGAAGAGGTTGTTGTCTAAACACTCTCACGTTGCTACGTGCTCCAATAAACAGGCAGCTATTAATAAGGTGTAAAGAGGCGGTCAAGTTAGCCTACTTAACTTCCTCTTTGCTCGCTGTCTTTTCCAGTTGGGTAATACTTCCCCTTTATTTCAGGGCTGGCTTCAGTTCCTGTTACTTGATGGCTGAAAAACTAAGTTAGAGAGACAATGTGGTGCAGTGTAGGGGACAGTCGACATTATCAGACAGTGATGACGGTTTTAATTATTTCATTTTGCGCATGCTGAATGTCTCACAGCTCTGACGGTATTTTAAAAGGCGATTTTCTTTCTTTCTGGTAATGGGATAAAGGGAATGTATTTCTTTCTAGTCCTATTGATCCTGGGTGTAATCCCCTCCATTTGTAAAGGTATGTAAACCTCTTATAGGCCTATTTGATATTTCTTGTGAAAGTTAAAGCGTAGGCTAATATTAAAATGCTGAGCAGCTGACTGCTCAGAGAATGTTCTGGGATGTATGTGAACGGCTTGTTTTGTTTTGGTTTCATAACATAATTTTCACTCAAGTTAATTGGGGTCAGTAAAAATCAGTATTAAATTGAGCTAGAAATTATTTACTAGTCATAATATACCATTCCTTTCATCCAATTAGCATTTTAAATCATCCTTATTATTCACAGTTACAGATGGGCTTTTAGTCCAAGACTAAAAACTAGCCTACATCATCAACTGCATCAACATCTATTTTTTATACTATTTAAATCACAGGTCGTATTTCTTAGCCAAGAATACATACAGTGGAATAACCACAAACATCGCTTATTAGGTCTTGAGGAATATTTGTTTGACATTTAAATATTATAGTACTTCTTATTCTCATATTAACACAGGTATGGCTTGAACATACAATACTAATTGTTTTAGGTGTCTAAAAGTCTACTACCATATATGAACATAAAGTAATATAGTCAGGTGCTGAAAGTAACTAAGTACCTTAACTCAAATACTGTACAGTACATTTTACTTTACTTAAGTGTTTCTATTCAATGCTACGTTGTACTTCTACTCCACTACATCTCTGAGGGAAATGTATTTTTTTCACACGCTACATTTATTTGACAGCTGTAGTTACTAGTTACTTAACAGATTCTGATTGTTAATACAAAATATAATAAACAAATCAATTATGATTAAGCATCCGGGGAAATACATTTGTTGAAATTAGCTCCTCAAAGTCAAAAGAAACTTGTAGTATTTGAGGGTCAAATGACTCTCCTGAGTATTGAAGGAAAGCACAACAATTCTCATCCAAAGATAAACCACACAGATCGAAGGTGAGCACACCATTTGAAGACCAGTTTATTTGTGGATCATCTGCACAGCCAAGTGAATAAGAGCCTCAGCTGTAGTGGGATGGTAGTAGTTTTGAATCAACTTTATCCGTGATAAAATTAGTCTAAATATTAATATTATACAATTAATATAACAGTATACCAATAGTTGTGGAAATGCATTGTGCATAATTCAGACACAAATATTTTGTACTGGAATTTGGCCAATGAGCGCTTTCCAATCGCATAGTCTATATCCACGACATTCCACTTCCGGGATTGCTCCGGTGCCGCAGGAAATTCCGTCGGATGCGTGTCTTTTCGCCGATGTCCGTTTCCTTCCACTTTCTTTGTGTTGTAATTTTAGACTCCAGTGGATTTATAAGGAGTATGAACTCTTCAGGGTAAATCCAGACAGATAGCTAGACTATCTGTCCAATCTGAGTTTTCTCTCGCACGACTAAAACAACTTTTGAACGTACACATTGCCGTCACCTCACCTTATAGTGTGTGCACGGTTGTAGAAAAAAGAAAGCCCAGGGAGGAAATTACATTTTTACACTGTGTTGTAACTTGTTACACATTATACATTACACACATACAAGAAATACACACACATATGCACAAACAGGACCTTATACTATATACATGCACTAATGGAGAGATGTCAGAGTGAGGGGGCTGCCCATGAACAGGAGCCCTGAGCAGTTGGGAGGTTCGGTGCCCAGGAGGTGGAGACGTGGTCCGTACGGGGGCTTGAACTGGCAACCAAGCCAAGCCAAGTCCCTACGGACTCAGCTTCTGCTGTGTAACCCCAGCAAAAATGTACTCACCTCCATTGTATTCAGAGCGAGCTGACTGGCGTTTACATTGGGTAGAGTCAGAACAGCATCAGAGAATCAACGCATGCTGTTATATGATATTTCCAGAATCTTCAAAGGAGGTTTAAATGAACCCTGGTGTGATAAGTACAGCTGGTCTGGGCTAGTGTGAAAGCTGTCAATCAAACTCTGTTTTATTTCTTCATGAGCTCTTAGTAACACCAAGAATATACACATAAGAAGCATTAAAATGGTGTATGACCTGCTGTCAGTCAGAATGTGATTTTCCCACATGGGTCCTGATGATGCACTCCTGATGCAGGATAACAATAACCAAAACTGTCCAATCAACTGTCAGTTCGTATAACTTCATGTTTCCTCCTCTTGGTGCGCTTGTAAAAAGTCAGGATGAACATGAACCTGACCAGAACTAAAAGGCAACAATGTAAAGTGTTTTCTCAGGTGTGAGAACTACAGGTGTGAAATAAAAAAAAAGGGCAAAAACTGTTGATAAGAAAAGATTTTTAACCTGTTATCCTACTTGCTGGGAATTACATATCTCCTGGAACATTTTGTACAACATGAACCAAACTTAGATTCATTGGTTCATTTTCAAACATAATAACTCATTTATTATGTTCTTGTGTTGTACAAAATGATGTCATGAATATCAAACTAGTTGAAACTAGCCAAATATTTTTAATTGGTGCTTTTAGAGTTATTTTGTTGATTTAAATCCAGCTTTGTGTTGTGGCAGAGTGGGCAGTGTGTGCAGAAGAACGGTGTGTGGTTTCCCTCCGTGGCACTAGTGCACAGATCTCAGAGCAGCTGAGGTCGTTGTTTTGCATCATCCGGCTGATCCGGCGGAGGGAAGCCACACACCTTCATCTAAACACTGCCCACACAAAGATGACACAGAGCTGGATTTAGATCAGCAAAGTATCCTTTTTGAGATCCACCATCCAAATTTTTTTTAGAAGAGTATTCAAGAATTCTGGAAATATCTTACAAATGCTGTTAGGTTTTTTAAAATGACCTTTTGGGTCTAACTAAATCCCTAGATATTTTTTTTTCCAGAAAAACGGATGTTTAGCTCTGTGACTCTTCTATGTAGTGTATGAGTGGCTTTTGTTTGGAGCCTATATTCCTGTTTTGAAGGAACCTTAACAGTTTTCTAATGGGCTTTTTTGCTGTAGCTATAATAAAGTATCATGCAGTGCCAATGTAGCCATAATCCAAACTGAAGTCTTCTTGTAGTTGCTTCAGATGAAAAGATTTCCACCTGAACTATTGTGAAGCAGCAACAGGAAGTGTTGAATCATCAAGGTTAGTTACCAACCAACAAACCAACCAACGAACTAACTCGTTATGCATGTAGATTTGGACTTTTTTACTGCACTTTATTGTTGGCCGATCTGTTTTTAAGAACGCAAGGGAAGAATGGAAGAAAAGATGCAGTCACAAGTGAAGTAATTGGTCTAAAAAAAAAACTGGAAGGACGCTATTGAGGATATTGTATCAGTTTACCCTATTTGAAAACAGAAAGACACACCACCTTTGCCACCACCATGGATGACTCTAATTTGAGTGCATGTGTGGAATATAATACCAGTATATTACTCTGTGTACATTCCCCTTGAGAAGTTTTTAATAGATGATACACAAGTCAGGAGGAGGAGATGTCTTGCGAATCCAGCGGCTTTCAAGTCAGAGAGACACCCGCAAATCCCTCTTCATTAATTTTTGAATCGCTGAACAAATCTGAGATGTCAGAGATTCAGAGGCTACCAGATATCACCTGGCTAATATTAGGTTATCAAACAAAAAAGAAACCAGGGCAACATGAAGGCCAGAGAGCTGAAACTGAATTTTATCACATTGACAAAGAAACTGTATTCAATGTGGATCGGTCAAGTCATTATAGCCGCTTTCCGACCGGAGGGATTTTTGCAGTTCCTAGAACATAAAATTCCTAGAAACCTTTTTTTCTCGTGTTCCGACTGGACCAATTTGGGGATTTTTAAGTTCCTCTGGCCGCAGTTCCTGTAACTCTTTCAGCTCCTACTTCAGGGCAGGGTCTTTTTGCCGTTCCCTTTTCAGCATAGGAACCTAGGTCAACAAGGGTCGGGTTTCCGGTACAGACAGACCAACAACGGGACAATTTTAAAATTTTTGCCATCTTATTCATCACTAAATTCACTTCTGACAACGTTTTAGGCGAGAAACCAACTGTTTAGATTTCGAATATAGGCAGTCTTGTGAAAATTGTTTCGGAGTTGAGAAGCTCCATGAAGTGAGGCGACAGCCAGCAGGCGACAGCCAGCAGGCGCCTGCCCCGGCCGCTAGCTCGTCGCTCGGCCAGTCATGCTCAGAGACCCCGCTGTAAGCTGGAGGTCTCTCAGACCGCTCTCCTAAATAAGAGGCTTTTATTTTGCCGTTGACAGTTCGTTTGTTTAAATATCACAACACATGTCCATCATAAGATTAACGGGAACCTGTGGTTAACTGTCTTTTCGGAGTTAAACTCCACAAGCGTGCCCTGCGGGCTTGACAAAACTCGCAGGCCAGCCGTCACACACACACACACACACACACGCGGTCACAGCGAGGCGGGAGAGATACTCGTTTCTCTTCGGGAGACTTGTTTATATTATGACAAATATGCTATATACATTAGATTTAGTATTTAGTTCAAACTTTTTGTTGGTGTATTTGTTCTCTGATTTTAACGCTATAAAGACCGTTGCCGTGCTTGCGTCACTCCTTTACCCCTCCTATAGTCCCTATGGCCACTTGGCCAGTGCAAATGCAAATGGGAAAACAGTTTTGGGGGAAGAGTAGTTAGTAGATCTGTTTAGAAGTGGATTTTCCTATAACTACGTTCCTGTAACCTACTTGGTTGGAAAACAGCTATAGACACCTGATTTTGGGGCCGGGATTGGTGCATCTCTACGACAAACCATGGTGTTTTTCTAGTTGAACATATCTTAAATTTGTAAACAGGATACATGTTATTCTGTACCAAATAAATGTTAGGGAGGGTTGGTGAATGGCGGACCCAAAATGCAGAGACGGAAGCAGAGGATCGTTTGATGATTTAATAAACAAAAAAACATACAAACTAAAGGAGTCCTGGAAAAGGCAGGTAAAAGGAATCCAAAATAAAGTCCAAGTCAAAAATAGAATAACAGGAACACTAAGACTCACAGGGAAAACTAACACTCAAAATACAAACTGGAGACGAAAAACACACACAGGAATGCAAAACTGGTTACAAGACACACACAATGATCTGACACAGGACAAGGGGAACACAAAAACTAAATACACAGGGTAACGAGGTAACACAAGACAGGTGACACTAGGGCTGGGAAACAGGTGAAACACATTAGGGCTGGATAGAACAATCAAAAAAGGCGGGAAAACACAAGACATAAAGTAAAACCAAACTAGACAAGACAGAAAACCAAACAATCAAAATAAAACAGGAAACTGAGCAACATACAGACAAAGAATGAAAGTGTTATGGGCAACAACGACTCAACCTGTAAGAAATTGAAAGGACACAAGTACTCGTTCATTCAACTTTTGACCTATAATCCATGTTGAACTTGGAAAAAAAACAATCAAATCTGAGATTTCTCAACGACAATCAGGCGAAAGAGACAAATTTAGCCGTCTAGCTCCATAGAGTCCCATTCATTTAGCACTGGACCGCGATCACCCCCAGTGGAACTCTGGTGGAACTGCAACCAAATTCGGTACAATGGGGCTAAATAGGGAGTGGAACGGCTTTCCGTACAGAAACAGACTACCAAAATAAGATAAAACACATCAACCCATAACAAGAAAGACCTCTTACCACACTCAGCAACTCACTAAAGCATGCTCATGGGAGTGAAAGCTCTCTGCAATGCCAGTCAGGAGCAAACAACATTTTATACATTTCCTGTTTGAGTTTAACATTTCCCAGAATGACTTTCAATTACTCTTGAGAGAGGTTTTGTCTTGAGCTGGATACTGGGTGAAGATAGCAGTGACCTAATGTGTATTTCCAGTGGAGGGAATTAATGTGAGAGTGGTAGTAGCAGCCGACAATGCTGTGGTGTGGTATGTTTTGTTATTCAAATCACAAAACAAGTCATCTAAGAGAACATTGTGTTTCATATGCTGCTGGCATTAGATCCACAAAAATATGGCTTGAAATTCTATATATTGGGTGTATCACTGTTGGTAGAATAACATACGTACCTGTGCATCATGTGAACACAAACAGTAGTAGGCATATACAGTATAGTACAGCTAACACCTCATCTTCTGTATAGTATCAGTGAATACAGGCGTGGTTTACGCTAAATTATTTAACTTGTGGCAGGTATGAGGTGAACATTTTTTGGAGTTTATCCTGTTTATTTCTTTACATAGAGTTTTTCAGGAAAGCATGAGATAATTGCAATTGTTTGGACACTGAAAGCATGTGAATATGATGTGTGTTTTGCTGTGCTGTTTGAGCTTTGTGTGTGTGTGTGTGTGTGTGTGTGTGTGTGTGTGTGTGTGTGTGTGTGTGTGTGTGTGTGTGTGTGTGTGTGTGTGTGTGTGGAGAGTGCATTTGTCTTGTTGCTGTAAAACATCACACAGTTTCAGTAAATGCTACTTTTTCTAATACAATTTAATAAATGGGACTTACAGGAATAGTAAAACATTTTAGTAAAGTTGCTTTTTTGCCAAGTTGGAAAGACTGGTACCCTTCTCATGTCTGGACTCTAAATATCAAACTATGGCCAGTAGCAGCTTAGCTTAGCATAAAGACTGGAAACAGGGGAAAACAGCTAGGTTAATTAATTTGGTGCTGGTACACGGATTTTGTTCCTGTTGGACACAACCAGCTTATTTATGCTTTGTGCTAAGCTTAGCTAACCTGCTGCTGGCTCCAGCTGCATCTTTGCCATACTGTACAGACGCAAGAGTGGTATCAATCTTTTACAACTCCCAACAAGAAAGCAAATGAGCACATTTCCTAAAATGTTAAGCTAGAGTTTAATTTTCATTTTGAAACATTAAATAACCTGCAGGCCAACATGAGAACACCTGCAACGTTGTCCCCAAAGACATATACATTGAAGTGAGATCCGATATCGATGTAGTATGCCAGACTTCATGTGTCCACGACAAAATCTTCTGGACACTCAACAACAGGGCTATAGATAAAAGCCTGTCAAAGACTATCAACTCATCACACACAATCCTGTCACTGAGGAACTTCACTCACCAAAGCGCTACATTGCTGTGCCGCAGTGAAAATACTCAGCAAGTCCTTGGAGGCACCACCATCGGAACATACTGTAAGAAGCATAATTGGTGCTTATATTCTGACTGTTCATATAGCTGTAGATGCCTGCGATAACATCAAATATATGACATTGGTGACTTGCTTTTTTCACAGCAAAACCCAGCAACATATCATGCTTTTTGCATAAAAAAGATCAGACAACTGAAGGTTCACCAGACCAGATCACATGCAAGTGGGAGCATCAGTTTAATTCTTCAAAGAAAATAAACTACGTACTCAAGTGGGTGTCATATTTTCTTCCTTTTGTGTAAAAACTAATGCAGGAACAATTCTTTGTCTTTTTGATTTATGGACTTAATGTAAAACATGTATTTCTTTTAGTGCCTCTTCGTCAGTGCTTACCAAACAACCTACCTTTGAAATCTGCAAGAGTTCTTCAACAAACTGCACCAACATAATTAATCTCAAATGGTTTGATCACAATATTACTGTGAGAGCTAAAATTGATGAGTGGGAAGTTGATTCTGACCCTTTTACCTTTAACCCAGATCATATATGTAAGTAACATAAAGTACTTTTTGTAGGAAAAATATACTTCTTAATGATATATTCGTGTTTTTACATTGTATGTTTTTGCATTTTAATGTGCTGTCATAATCATATTCCCTCAGTGAAAATGATACCTCCACAGTTAAAAGGAACTAACGTCTCTGATGATCTGTTGGTTGAGTGGAGACGGGCACATTTATCAAAATGGTGTCGCTGTCAAGTCAAATACAGCAAGGTATGTCCGTCTTTGATCACCTAAATACAGCATTTGAAGTATTTCCTGAAAGCAACTGTGAAAACAGTATGGAATAAAATGCAACAGTGTCAATAATAGTGATCCCACATCAGAAAAAAGATGACTATAAACAACAACAAGCTAGACCAAATGTATTGTAGAAATTAATTTAAAAATAATTTTTTTTTTAAACAACAATTTGTAACAATGGATGAATCCAAAATGACTCCCTTGGTCACTGATTTGCTCCTCAATATATAATGGACTCTCAATAGTTTACTCAATAGTGAGTAGGTAATTGAGATTTCTGATACTTACGTTTCGGGTCATCGCTGACAGCTGTAAATTCATGCAACTGTAATTTTCTCATCTATCAAATGCTGTGCATTGTGGGATTGTTAGCAGAAAGTAGTGGACATAATAGCCGCTACTTTTTTCATTCCATTGTGGAATATTTAGGGCACTTAATATAGTGGATACATTTTGGACACATTAAAATAAAATGACAGAGAGTAAATGTAGTGCACCATAGACCAGAACGGCATCACATCGTCAAGTGCTAATCGCCGGCATCGCGCCATCAAGCGCGGCTGCGCCCCCGTTTGGGGGAAAGAAAAGCGTTGTCACATAAAGGGAGAAACAGAAGAAGAAAAAAAGCTCAGTGATGTGGTGACAGTTACTGCTGATGGATAGCTAGGTTTAGTTTGTTAATACATATTAACCATGTCTTAAATAAAAAAAGTTTAACAAACAAACAAGAAATAAATGGGTACAAACTTGTCAAAATTATGATCCAAACACGTCAAATTGCATTGACAAAGGATCTTCAGTTGTCTATTCCCCCCAAAAAGGGTACGGTCTTGATGTTTTGAGGGGTTGCTATAGCAACAGAATGTTAAACTGAAGCTGGCAGAACACTTCTATTTATTTTGCTTTATTTCTCCCAACAGAAATATGTGTGGGATAATCACCTCAAGGCAGGGCAATAAACAGTTTGATATACAAGCTGGGCATGTCAAACTGTTTATTGCCCTGCCTTGAGGTGATTATCCCGTTTATTCTACTTCTTGCTTGCCAACATAATAAAACAATTCAAATACTTTAATAATTATGCTTTTTCTTATTCGTATTGCATGCTTATTAAATGTATACTCTGTTTGAGTTCATCTCCCTCAAAAAGTAGTCCTCTTTAGAACTACGGTGAATAACGTTAGCTCAGCTGTAGCTAATTAGTGTCTATAGCAACCACAGTCCGGGTCAGTTGTCACTGTCAGTCTATCCTTCTGGTGGCTCTTCCACTCGGTGAAAACCTTGATAGCAAAGGCAGTTGTATTTTTTCGTGTTTGATTCAAGGGCCCCGTCTTCAATTGTACGCAGCTCCTCATCTGTCAGATCTCTGAAACGAGTACCCTGGGCCTCGTCTTTTTCTTTTGTCATTCCGTCGTCCCCGTCGCTCTTTAACCAGTACTAAAATGTCTTCCCTCCTCCAAATATTTTAAAATTGACAATGAATTTGTCCATTTTTAAAACACTGTAATGTTTAGAACTACGGCGAATAACGTTAGCTCAACTGTAGCTAACGTTAATTAGTTTCTATAGCGACCACACAAGCCTGCATCTGATCACTAACATTAGTTTAATAATGTAGTTGCTACATTGTATCTCGCTTGCGAAACTATATCGACTGACCCTCCGATAGATTTCCGACACATTTTAGAAACTTTTTTAAACAAGGTTTATTTTTACAATGGACCTCATGTTTGAAATTTCTGTGATAGAAAACCTGCCGGGTTAATGCCCTCCTCCCAGCCAATCAGAATCAAGCATTCTTAAACGAAGTAGAATAAAAAAGGGTAAAACGTTGTACAGCTGTTTTTGTTTTTATTTTTGGATTCCTCTTCATGGCTGATTAATGCCATTTCTGTTTGCCTTTCTGTTCCAGGCTATCAATGAAAGAACTTCAGAAGAAGAGGTATGAAACACGTCTCCTGGCAAACGTCTCATTTCAACTAAACAAAGCTGTTTGTTTAAAATCTTTCTTGGTATATATATGGCTATGTATTCAGCTTTGGACCCTCTGGGACTCCCTGAGAATTTGAATGGATGTTTCTAACCAAAATCTTCCTGTTTTTCCCAGTGGGTGCTCAATAAGACTCTAAATAAAAACGAACATCTGAAGGTGACCATTGAAAAAGTGGAATCCTGCAGTAACTACACATTTTCAGTCCGCTGTGCTTTAGACAAGGCCCCCTGGAGCGACTGGAGCCAGAAGACAGTTCTTACCACCAAACTAAACAGTAAGAGCAATGTTGAAACAGCTTGCATCCACATGATGACTTGATAAAAGCAGGCTACTAAATCACCTATGCACAAATATCATTAAAATATCTTACATTATTATTGATGTTTTGGATTTTATGTTTAGTACTTGTCCTGTAGATGACATTTGAATGAATTGGCTACAATAAGACAATTATTTGGCACTACTGTTAATCTGCTCTCATGGTCCAGGTGCTCATGAAGATCAAGAATCACACATTCATAACATCTTCAAGATGTTCATATTTTATGAGTTTACTTGTATGCTTGTATACAAATGCATCCGTATGGTTTTAGTGGGAAATTACTAAAACAAACCACAGATGGGTGACAAATGAATGGGGAAAAGACAATATGTTTGTATACAGTACAGTGTGTATTTTTTTAATGTCTGCATATGCTGTGATTCTAAGATATACATAATGGACTTGGCAGAGAATGATGGTTTGTGTTTCTGATGTAATATGTGCATCTAGTTCACCCATTTACAAATTACCGTTAGTTTCGTTTAAAATAAATAAACCAAAAATATACATTTGCAAACTTTTGTGAATAAATAGTGGAAGATTGAAATTCAGAAAACATTATTTTTTGGCTCTCAGTCTGTGTTGCAGGTTGGGACTTGATTGTGAATATCTTAAGAAATGCCTGCTACAAAAGTTGAGTCTGTGTGTGACACACATTTAAACTGTGAAAAATGACTCCAGAGAACTGGTAACAGCCTGGTGACTCATAGGTTATCACAGAGTTGATGATTTATAATTTATGAATAAGGATCTACGTCACGAAACTTTACGAAACTTGAATTCTTGGTAGATCCCTAGACAGATGACTAGGGCTGCCTCTTCTTAGTCGATTAGTCGACTAATGGGTTGTTTTGGTCTTAGTCGACTAAGATTTCTTTAGTCGAACAGTCATTTTTTTATGCTTTTTTATGCAGAAAGTTTTTTCCAAGAAACTTATGAGCACATCTTTGGTAAAAACAAGATTTTAAGTGGTACCTTTGCATGATTCTTTGTAGAGAAACTCAGTTGTACAGCGCTGTCGATTAAATCAGTTAATCAATCAGTGTTAGTTGAATAAGACTTTCTTTACTCGAGGACAGCCCTACAAATGAGAAATCGTGCTATCACCCCTACATTGTAGCTGTTACCATGAGTTCAAGGCCATTTTGCTTTTGATTGCAGGTGTGAACAGTGATACTGTTTAGTTAACTTAGTTATCATGTTGCTCCATCATCATATTTCTGTATACAGTGTATTCCAGTCTGATTATTTTGTACATATTTAAACCCTTTACAGAGAGGGATGTCAAGCTGCGCCTGTGGAGAAAGATAGCTGAACTGGAGAAAAATGGAGTTAGAAAAGTTCATGCAATGTGGACGGTAAGGAAGCCTCTCATTACAAACTGTAGCATGTTTTTAAAACTTAACTTCCTTCATTTCCCATCTCATATTCATGCTCCTTACATTAGGCCTACTTATTGATCTAAAGTGCTTCAAACTGTCTCCGCAGGAAATTCCTTCAACATGTCAAGACACATTTACCTACACTATCAAACAGACTCCCTACAAGGAACTCATGATGGGAGTAAATTATACGGATACTTTATGTGGCAAGTCGACTTGCGATGTTGATGTGAGCCAAGATGCACACAGAATATACCTCACAGTCCAAAATAAAGCCCTGCTTGAGTTTATGGACTCAGTGTATGTTCCAGCCATTGGAGAAAGTGAGTTTTAATGCTATTGATTTTGCTTTTTTAATGGGTAATCACAATTTATGGATCATAGTGCTTCATTTTAATGGATGATGCTGTGCCCTAATGCATGTTAGTGGTTTGGTATGAAGCAATTTGCTTCCTTTCACTTGATCTCACTTGGCAGGCCTCCCTCAAGTTACCGACATCCAGACCTCAACCCTTGAAGGCGTTATTCTGGTCAGCTGGAAAGCTCCTATTCAGCCTGTCAGTGGTTACATGATCGACTGGACCCACAATGGAAATCAATACCAATGGAAGGAGAGCAACGACACTAACACAACACTGTCCAGTAGGTTAGAAAACAGGCACGAAGTGTTCGATGGATGTTGAATAAACACTTAATGGGTGTTAACGTTAATCTATAGAATGAGCTTTGTGGATTGATCATATGTCTTATCTTAATTTACGTAAAAAACATACTTATTTTAACACAAACCTTGATCTTTTCCTAAACATAACCAAGTAGTTTTGTTTGAATTCATAACGCTAACCACGTGTTTAAAACTGACGAATTGGGATGGAGAACAGGGCGTTAAATGACATGCGAAAAGCTTAACGTGCCTTGTCATAACATATGACATGTCGTTAAAAGTGGTGTGCTATTTATATTCACATGAGATCATGTTGTGTTTACCAAGTTCATGTCTTAGTTTAGCATTTTAGCGGTTAATTAACAGTAAGCACAAAATACAACTGAGGCGGATGGGAACGTCATATAAAATATTTGGACAAATTAACATTTTGATCTGATGATGAAAGTCAGGGTGCCACCAAAGTTATCACTATTCAGGATTCCATGACAACAATGTCTGATCAAAATGTCATGACAATTTTATTCAACTGTTTTACTAAAATCCCAAAAAATTGTTGCATCTCTCTTTCCCTCGTTTCCTGTCATCTCTCTACTGGTGTTTTCCAATAATGGCACAAAATGCCCCCTAAAGATAATAAAAAAAAAAAAATAAAAAAAAATGTCAACCTCATGGTGGCACTAGGGGACAATCTGGGATCCCTAAAGCCAGTAGACTTTTTTTCTCTGGGGAACATGAATTTCAGAATAGAATATTATGACAATCCATGTAATAGTTTTTTGAGATATTTCAGTCTGTGATGGACTGCCTGACGTTGCCACTCTAAAGCTACGTCGCTAACATGGCTAAAAGGCTAAGCAGGACCAGTAGCAGAAGGAGAATTAAATCTAAATCACTTGCCACTTTACTGTAATAGCTGTTCAGAGAAGTCTTCCCTTCCTTTCAGACCTCCTGGATAAGACGCCATACAATATTACAGTAACTCCCCTCTTTGATGACAAGACAGGTCATGGCACACAAGCCCTTCAGATCTGCTCCAGAGTGGCAGGTACATCATTCAGATTTGTTTTATTAGGATTCTGAAAAAGTATTTTATAGTGTGTGTTTAACCAACCTGATTTCGAAAACGTCCCTACAGCTCCGGGAAATGTTACTATCCGTGTTAAGGCTAATGACAAAAGTGCCCTTGTGAGCTGGCATGTGAAGTCACAGGAGGCATGCAGTGGTGTCGCCGTTAACTACACCGTCTTCTACCGCACACAGGATGGAGGACCACAGCTCAGTAGGTCCACCTCTGACTTGTTTGAAGTTTGCAAATGCGTTGAAGATATTTATTTCCTCTTACCATTGTCATTTCATTCATGGGTTTTCTTCTAGATGTTACTGTCGATGGCACAGAGTGGGTCATCTCTTTGAAAGATCTGAATCCAGACACACAGTACAGTGTCTATGTCAAGGCCACAGCTCTTACTGGAACTACCAAAAGCAGTGAGAACAGCTTTAAAACCAAAAGATTTGGTGAGTACTCTGTAGGGCAAAGACATACGTTATAGTCCTTGTTTTACTGTATGAGCACAACTGCAGCCATCTAAACTGAATCTACTCTATAAGCGTGATCAGACATTTTCATACTTGCCCAGACTGACTGGCGGCAGGCTGAGAAGAATAAACGGCCTGCACTCATAGAACTAGGGGTATAATGCATAACTATTGTATTACACACATGTTTTCCTCTGAAGGCTCTATAGGTTAAGAGAGGTACACAGGCCAACACTTGCACCCCCTGCTGTGGCACCGGCACAACAAAGCAGTGCAAATGTCGCCGTCCTAAACATGTTCATGAACAAGAATGCTTCACCACCCGATAGAACTGTCCTGTCCAAAGGAATAGACACTCAGAAATGGAGGTTAGGCACAATGGCAGCACAGCATCACATCTGTGTACCATGACGCGATTAACAAATTCTGGCCATGGGAATTGTCTAAATGTGCCAACCTTCAGGAGTAGATTATTGTGGAAAGTCAGGGAGAGCCTGGGGGTAGTTGGCGTTCACCTTGGTTAATAACAACTCATTGCATTTCTGGATCAGCCTTGAGTCAGAAGCGCAACACTTTCCACGTTGGTAATTTTGGCAGATGTGTCACTTGTGTTGCCTGAATGCTTTGGCATGTCAGGTACAGGCTGCTGAGGTGCTCACAGCAGCTGCAAGAGAGGCTGTCATTTGTTAAAGATAGAATAACACATCTTCCCGCTTATTAACAAAAAGTTACATTCATAAGCAAATGAAATTCAACCTTGCTCAGTTCATTACACTCAGGTTTTGCTGCTACAGCCTTACTTTTCTGGTATAACCAGAGCTTATAGTGGCTAATGTTCACTCTATGCCTCTTCTTCTCTAGTTGTACCACTGTTATGTCTCACCAGTTACCATTATCCTGTACTGTAATTGTCACTTGTGGCTACAGTAGCCACTATTCAGGAAAGGTGACATAGTCCTGTTTAAACCAACCCGCATCTGGCTCACAACAGCTGCTACAACAACCTGCTCCTGAAATCAGAGCCACACACAGACATGGAGGGCCTTGAGGGAGAGAAGATTATCTGGGGCCCATATCCATAGGTTCTCTGTTTGCAGTGATGGCCATTAAAGTAGTGCCACTGTTTATTTTCCCCCGTGGCAAACTGAGGGAAGTATCTAGGAACTCAAAAAAACTGAAAGTTCCTGGATGCCAGCTGCAAGCTGAGTTCCAGTGCTGTGAGATGTGGGCAGAATAAGGGACTAGAAGCAAATAGAAAACAAAGACAGAGATGACGCCTGTGTAAGATAGAAGTACTGTTTTATATATAAATATTTGTTTGGGGTTTACAAACCAGCATGACATCACAAATGTCAAATATGTGTCATATTACCAGCTGTGCTATGATTCATCAGATTCCAACCACCACCATATTTACTCACATTACTCAAACAATATCTGAGTAACATGCCTTACCCATCAGTGATCATTTTACATGATCAACAAACTACTGCAACATAATTTTTTGTTTCTTTTGTAGGTCCAGGGATCATCACAGCAGTCAGTGTCTGCGGAAGCATTATAATACTTCTTGTGTTATCTGTTGGATTATGCTGTGCTGTTCAGTAAGTTTCAAACTTTGGGATTGATTTCAGATAAAAGACACTGAACCAAGGATATTCCCATGTCGGCAGTAATAAAAGGCATATTGTACTACATTTTGTGGTCATACATGGACTAATTTACACATTTATGACCACAAAACCTTAAAAAATGTTGTCCTAATGATGCTAATAATCTGCTTTTTAGGTGGAAGAAATTCAGGGAGAAGCCGGTGCCTAACCCTGGCAACAGTTCTGTGACGTTGTGGCCAGCTTCAAGTCGTCAAGAGGTGAAAACATATAAATGTGGTGTATAAATAAATTGCAGTGGTTTGTATCCATGACCCACTGGCCTTTATCCCGCTTTTGATCTAGACACCAAAAAAAAGTAAAGTCTGCTAAATTATATTTTCTGTAAATTGAAGTTGAAACAAACAGTTATTTAAAATGAATTTGAAGATGTCACCTTTGAGATTTCACTATTTATTTTTTTTACAGAAAAAAACATTGTTTATTTGAGACAATAATGAACATATTTGTTAGTTGCAGTCCTACTTTAAATTGTGATTTTCAAACATATTTTAAAGCCATCTAGGTACTTCCAGGATTACAAGTCAGATTAGCCTTAAAGTAATCATATTTTTAAATATATTGAGTCTTTGATTGTAGAATGTAAACTCCCCCCAGGTTGCTTGCTAAATCCCCAAATTCTCAGAAAAAAGGACAATTTACTGTCCAGAGGCATCCTGGTTTTTACATTCATTTTTGTTTGTTTGTTTGTTTGTTTTGTCTGTTGCCATTCTGTTTGTATGTAACATGCTTTCTGAGTCAGTAATAAGAATAATTAAAAATACATTTACAGTGTCCTCAAAGGTAGCCACAGCCTTGATATCCTATCAGAACTCATGACTATATACAATTTAATTCCCACCAAAAATGACACCGTGCCTCCATGGTACCTTTGAAGTCATTTTCCTCTGGTTAAACAGTGTTTCATGGTGAAGTCTTTGATTAGAGTGAGAATTGAGAATGGAGAGATCACTGTCATGATTCTCTAACCAAGGTTTATCTCCTTAATAATTGACTTTCTGTGTGTGTTTGTGTGTCATGTGTGGATATGTCCATAGGGAATGTGCCCTTTCCAGCCATTCAGCAATCCAACTGAAAGCCTCTGTGACAGGGTTTACACAGAAGAAACTCTGAGAATGTCCATCTCTCCACTAGCTACAGGCTGTAATGGTAACCTAATGAGTGACCAGACAGATGAATACGTTGACCCAGGCACGGTTCCAGCGCCAGATGAACAGAATGAAGACTTAGTTAATCATGCTGAGACACAGCATCTATCGTCACCTGATGATTCCACTGCACTGCTTCCTTCAGAAACCAGCCCATATCGAAGTCAGACTTCTGTGGAAAGCCCTGTGTCAAAACCCAATAATCATTGTAAGCATGTTCCAGTGAAACAGCCAGAAAATACAGCACTGGTGATGGTGTATGTTACTTTGGACATGTTTGAACAAGGTCAGGGCAGGTGAGAGAAATTAAAACAAAATCATAACAACGTTCCAAGAGTAAAAAGAAGTCAGTCAGCTCTGAATGAATTGGTTTAGGCTTGCCAAAGAATTCCATGGTTGTTTGTGGCATTATCCTGCTTGGCAATGTGCCCACTGTGGAGTAAAAGAAGAATGATTGTAAACTTATATCAGACTTCATAACCCAGGTCATAAAATACAGTGTTTTGTGTAAATAAATGTACATTTTGTGACTGTCTATCCTTTATTGATACAAACATGTAATATTTATAGCTAAACAATGTGTGTAGTAGCTGCTTTATTGAGTCAACTTGATGTCTTTTGCAGAGATATTAAATATATGGCGATAACTGCATATACCTCCTAGCAACATTTTTTGGTATCATTTAATGCAGTCTATGAAAGTAATTTATTTTTTGTTCAGTAGTGACAACATATACACCAAAATGTGGACCATTCAGAACTGTAATAAAAACTACATTCATTTTAAGAAGATTTTCTTTTTATAAAGCAATGAAATTGGAGCCCACATTATGCGGTTGAAATCATTAAACAAATATGTGTGTTTGCAGACTGTATTATATCACAAAGCCCAGGTTTGTCCAGTGATAACATGCTGAGGATTTATGTAAACGGTGAGAATGATATTATGCCTTTTGCTGTAAAATTCATAATATTAGCTATGTATTATAATAATATTCTCATAAGCTATATGTTTCCTGTCTATTATCAGTGATATCTGCACTTGTTAAAACAGTAGTAAACTGCTTGCTTGAAACTGGAAAACTGTTAAATCATTGCAATTTTTTTCTGTACAAATTGCAACAATGACATGTACTATACATAAGCTGCTTAATAGTGTAACGTATTGTTTTACAGCCATTTTAAATGTGCCTGAGTATAGTAAGTATAACTATAGTCTTCTTGTATAACATGCGGCACAGACTGCTTCAGAACTGCACTCGACAAGCTGTTTATAGACAATCTAATGCATTATCACATATTTGACTCATTTTAAGGACACTGCAGCATTTAATATCATTCCTGAAGCAGAAAAATCACAATGGGCATGAAATAAAGTACAGACATTTTGTGTTTTACAAGCTGTCTTATTGTTTTATTACAACATGTTTTTATGTAGGTTACTGCTTGTAATCAATTTAATGATCAATGTTTGGGTGTGTTTTTGCTAACAATAAGATCAGATAAGTAATTCTCATTGGTTTTAAGGATAGTACTTGGTGAAACAACAGTAGGCTACATGTTTATAATGAAGGGGCCATTTTGATTCAACATGTTGATTGATAAATGTACTGACTTGCCACAACTCGTCCACATTTTTCAAAAGAAAGACTTCGGAGGAACGAAGTATTTTGCAATTGTGTGTCCTTCTCGTATATACCAGCAGGAGGCAGTATTGCGCAGGATGTCGTCTGAACTACAGACATTAACCAGACCCTCGTTTGGTGACTGGAGTGACGTTATGCTAGCTAATTGCTAACTATCTGGATTTCAGGAAAACAGATCAAAAGATAACATCATTTTGGGATGCTAATCAGCCGTGAGTCGTAATAACCTATGTTTCGTGTACTTACCTGCCGGCCCGTCATAAGGTTGACCGGGCTTAAACTTGTTGGATGATTCTCCTGAATTAGTAGCTAAAGGGCCCTGAGTCCGCGGTGCTTGGGTAAACGAAAACCGGGGATCACCGCCTTCTTAGAGAGGGAGCATCAAGCTACAGGCTAGCTAATATTACTAGGTTTGAGTTATTATCAACGATTGGCTGCACAAAACCTCTCCTGAACATGTCACACACCGGACCCCCTCCTCGATGGCGGAATTGTCCCAGAAGAGGACAACCTGTGGCAGGTACGAAAAGATAATATACCGTGAGATTAACCAGCTTAATGTACGTAGTGCTATTGCTACCAGCCACTTAGTTTAATTTCGTCGCACAACATGCGGGTTAAACGTGACTGGGTGTCTTCTCTTATACGTTATGATCCGCTTTTAAATTCCCCCAAACGTCCTGATATAACAAGCATGGCTTAGCTATTGCTGTCCAGTTTCAGTCAAACATAAATTGCAAGGCTAGCATCACAACATAGTGACGTTGGCCAGCAGTGCTGTCTAAATGAATGTTATTTCATTTATTTAAGTGATGGTTGGTGTGAACGGGGATGCCGACATCACTGGATAACATTAATAAACAACAGAAACTCAGACGTTGTTTAAACTGTAGGTACATTTGCCAGTTGTAGCAAAACCAACTTAGGTAGCCATATTTTTCAATGGAGTTTGGTAAAACACTATATTCGGGCGCGCTTTGTTTAGCTAACTTGGCACCTGTGGCTAACCGGCTGTCAATGTCCTATCTTTCTTTGCAGACACACGTGCTTTTTGCTTATTAGCTCTAATTTAATTCAGAACAAAAGCTGTGTTTGTGGGCTGTGGTTCGTTAATTTATTTTCGATTGAAAAAGTGCATCGGAAAAGTGCTGCTAAATTGGCTAGCTTCGCTGTCGAAGCATCACGTGTCAAAACAAACCGTGGCTGTAGCATCGTTGTGCTGCATAATTCTACCTAGTGTTCGTTATCCATTAAATCCATGTGTAACAGCATGTTTACTTGGTTCCCGCATTGCCAGACCTATATCCATCCCACGTTTGCTTTATATGAATGCAGTAGTGTAGACATAATTTACATTTCAAGGTACAGCTGGTGGCGGTGACACTTAAGACATATTACTTTTAAGAAATTAGCTATAGTACACAGTTTTATTAGATATTATTAACCACTTTAGATATGCCAACAAATACTATTTGTGTGCTATTTCATGCTTAATTTAATCACAAGTCACAACACACAGTTTCTCCTGATTTGCAATTTAACTGCTGACTTTTAGATTTGATATCATAAAGTGTGGTAATTATGGCAACTGTTGACACAATATTATAGTGTATTAGACTGGGCTTTGCAGAATTAGGATAACATCATCCTGTAAAGAAAAATTAAGCTTTGGCTAATAAGCCAATTAATCAGTGCATCGGCTTGCTAGGGGGTGTTATACTGAGGACCACTGGTTCTTTACTTGTATTTTCCCTCATAGGTAAATTTCTGCCAATGAAAACGATGTTGGGTCCCAGATATGATGACCAAGTTGCAGAGGAGAACAGGTTTCACCCGAGCATGCTGTCTAACTATTTAAAAAGTCTAAAGGTAAGTAACTCTTTAAAGACTGAAGTTTGGAGTGACATTTTGAAGTTGAAAAACCCACGTCTCACCTTGTCTTTTTTTTGTTGTCTTTCTTCAGGTGAAAATGGGTTTGCTTGTGGATCTGACGAACACTACGCGTTTTTACGACCGCAACGACATTGAAAAAGAAGGCATAAAATATATGAAGCTTCAGTGTAAAGGGTACGTGTAAATTCACTTTCATTAATTCAACTAATTGTCAGTTGAAGTTTATTCAGTGGTAGTGTGCTAAAGCGAGTGTCATTCTGTTTTTTAGCCATGGAGAATGCCCTTCAAAAGAGACAACTTCAATGTTCATTAGGCTCTGTGAACACTTCGTCGAGAAGAATCCCACAGAATTAATAGGTAAGAAATCCACATGGTAACAGTTAGAGGAAATCAATAACTCTTTACATGCTTCTTTTGAGATGATTTGCGTTTTCTTCAATAGTCAGATGTTTATCTGACTGAACATGTTTTGAAGTTGAAGGCTTAAAAAGATAAGTCTGTGTCATGGCACTGTGTTTAAATGACTGCTGTGTGCCTTCCCTCCGTGGCGCCAGTGCACAGAGCTCGGAGCAATAGTGTTCTGCTTGGATTCCGCTGGATGACACGAAACATGATTTTCATTGGACCACGGCTTCTCTTTGTACTGGTGCCACGGAGGCAAGGCGCACACACCATTCATCTAAACACACTGCCAACACAAAAATGACACAGAGCTGGATTAAAATCAACAAAGTTTCCCTTTAAATAATCGATAATTTCCTGATATTTGAAATTGAACTGAAACTGTCCGTTTTTTTTATATTTAGAAATGATCAGTTCTGCCTGCTTTGAAAACTTACACTGGACCAGATTGTTTGATTTTGTTTCTCACGAGGGGTGTGAGGAAGTTTCAGAATTGAAAGCAGAACTTCTGTTATTTCTTTAAAACATGTATGATCTCTTTTAATCTTTAATTAACAGCCAGTTAAGTAGTACATATTTATTAATATTCATTAGTAGTTCCTTCATTTAGTAGTAAATAATAGATTTGATATCCGCACTGACTCAAATAGTGAAAATCAGCATTTTTCATTGAAAGTTTGATTGAAGGATTACATTAGTGTTGTACGTAGTTTCATTTCAAAAGAATGTCAAAAGTTAAACATTCGGAACAAGGAAAGCCCCTTTGTGTGTCTTATATCAATGTGACTAAAATCCATGAAGTGAGATGTGTATCCCGCCTGCCTACAGACGTATATGAAGATACATGAAAGTAGAATTTCAGGGAGTGTAAAAACAGCTGGCGTAGTAGTAATTGAGTTTGCACTGTGTATAATTTACTCAGACGGTTGGAACAGCTTTGCCCTGACAATAACTCATTTAGATTTTACCACCCCGCAGTTTTTACTCCTTAGACATTCAAGCTTCCATTTATCCCACTCAGCATGAATCTTAGAGGAACACGCCGACTTATTGGGACTCTAGCTTATTCACCGTATCCCCCAGAGACTTTAGATAAGTCCATAGTAGCAGTGCTTCGCCTTTCTGAGAATATAGTTCCCACTATGTATACGGTTAGAAGATAGCTGTGTCTCATGTGTCGTTGTTATTTGTACACGCTGTGACTATACAAATCACAACATGTAAACAGGAACATGTTGGCGTTGTTTTGTCACTTATTTGGAGCAGTAGGCTAGTTGGAGCCGGTTACCTCCAGGATCTGTACTAAGCGAGGCTAGCGGTGGGGGCGTCAGACAGAGTTACAACACGCACGGAGATGAGAAGAGTATGTATGGACTTATCTAACTCTGGGGGATACTGTGAATAAGCTAAAGTCCCAATAAGTCGGCATGTGTTCCTTTTAATGCCTGAGCAACACCTCAAAAACCTTGAATCTTAACTACGAGCACCTTTATTTCTAAAAACCTTACATTAGCTCTTTTATTTTAGACTAAAGTTATATTATGTTTTTTGTACATTTCCTTAACGCTTTAGAGTTTCTTGTTGTGGAGTTGCCTAAAGTGTGCTTGCATACTCTGTAGCTGAGTTCACAGTGACCATATTGTGTCTCAATAATAGTTTTGCTGTGTAGTTTTCTACAATTTCTGGTGACTATATTTCTTTTTAAATGGTTGTTCAGCCTGTCCTTAAATGCTTTGTAACTGAAAACTAACACAGAACACACACCGGTAATAACAATCATGATAGTATTAAAGGTTGGCCTCACACCATTCTATTGTATTATTTACTTACTACTATTTACTTTTGTAATTAAATAACGTTACTTGTAAAATGAAGTAGCTGAGATTCACTAAACTGGGCTTTGTGTATCTGTCGATACCCGATACCGATCCGATACTGTTGTTGAATTAATAATACACTGTATACCTTCCACCTTATACCTTCCTTCCACCATGTGGGAGAGACTAAAGGCACCAGACTTTCCTAACTGAACATTACTTTCCTAACTAAGACAAAATGACAAAGGTGTATTGAATTCTTATTTATTTGTACACTCAGCTCTCCAGCATGCGACACACGTGCGACAGAGAAGAAAAAAACTGGATCTGTTCATTTTTCCGATCCCCGATCCAGCTATTTTGTCAATATCGGGACCGATATCCGATCTTAATATTGGATCGGTGCACCCCTACTTTAAGATTTTCCAACAATGTATGTCTCTATTATTATTATTATTATTATTATTATTATTATTATTATTATTCCTGTGATAACATAAATAACCTTATGGGTTGTGAAATCTAACTACATCCCACAACTAGTATTTGTTAATTCCATGTGTGTTCTACATGTACTCACTCATGAACTAATGGTGTTCTTGCTTTGCTGCTGTGATACATGAGATATATATATATATATATATATATATATATATATATATATATATATATATATATATATATATATATATATATATATATATATATATATATATATAATGTGTATATGTGTGCTAATTATTATGCTAATAAGCTATATGTAGTCAACAACATCAAACTTCATCAGGCATCTCAAAACGCACCCAAATAGGTCAGTCACTCACACCCTAACGTGAACGAGACGTTACATTTAGCACATATCGTCACAGGTAACAAGCTAACCATCGCAAAGTGTTGTGCTAATGCTGGGAACAGGCACATTGTATCTTTAAAGTTGTATCCATATGATGTGACAGACTTAGGTTAATGTTTCACCAGGTCAGAGGGCTAGAGGGATGTGTTAAATAGACCCCATAAAGTTATCAGATCAGATGGCCTGAGACTTGACTTGGACTCATGGCAAAAGACTTGAGACTTGACTTGAACTTGCCCCTTAAAGAGTTGAGACTCGACTTGGACTTCCAAAAAATGACTTGTGAACATCTCTGGTGGCTACATATTTATTGTAATATTTGTCAATAGAGTGTGGGACTAAACTGTCATCTTGGCTGCATTACCTTTATGTGTCCAGCAGAGAGCAGCCTTATTCTAAAATTGGACTGTTGAAAATGGACGAGAGGTTGCTTGTTTTATTTATATTCACATAGTAACGCTCTTCAGACATCAGACAGCTTCACAGTACAACCAGTCTTTTGCTGATGGTCACAGAATAGCTCCATGTACCAACTATATGTTAAATGCCCCTCCCAAGCTATCCTCACGCATCATTGTTAATAATAGGGAGTGCATTTGCATGTTTCCAAAAGTGCATGGCTCTCTAACCCAACTTCCTTATAAATCAAAACATAAAGCAGTGTTTTGCAAGTCACTATGTTGTTGGTTTTATAAGTGTGGGAGTTTCACATGAGAAACAACGCTCCTCTCCCAGTGAAAGCTGTGTAGGTGATTTTCAGGTGAAAGGACACCAAACCTAAATCCTGAATAATTAATTTGGTTTAAAAGGCAAAATTGTCTAGATGTTTGTATGTGGGAAGGTTTTTTTGTTGTTTCAACTGAGTTGTCTTTTTAACTTCGTGGAACTACTGTTCTGTTAGGGGTGCATTTAACATCACTCACTTTATTTGTCAGTATGTTAATATGAGTTGGGACATAAATTAGACAATGCTGATTGCCTAATGTTAACAGTCTTCATGTATGTGTAAATAGGTTTTAACACAGCTGAGAGACCCTTAAACAAGGTGAACCGTACAACGCAGTAAAATCTGATATAATGACCGATATTAGCTAATTGCATATATCGGGATCAGTGTTTAACTCAGCCGATAAGAAACATGAAATCCCTATACGGAAATGCCGAGCTAGGTTTGAAGTCATTTATAAACGGTGTCCCCATTACATAGTTGTTTGCCCACCAGAGAGCACTGAGTTTATTTTCACACAGTCAAATATCCGTCTTAGAATAAACCAAAGTCGCAGTTAAAAAGTAAAAAACGATCTAAAGGATCTGTATCAGTCTGTAAATGAAATTGGTAACCTAAATTGACAGGGTTTATGAAACATTACTTTTTTCCCTTTTAGATAATTGTCATATGCTTTATGCATAAAAATATTATGTCCCTCGATCTCAATTCCCAAATAAACAAGCAGCTTCTTCTTACTTCCTTTTCAGTGTCAAAAAGTTAGTTTGGGATAATATTCTGCTTGGACATTGTGCACAGACAGCCAGTGAGATTCTTATCATGGACATTTGATTTAAAAGTTGCACTTTCACAGTACAGACAGCAGGGTGCTCTCTTATAACGCACTCTAGGAATTCTTCTGCGTGTGTGTGGCTATTGCCAGGCTGGTTTTTAATATGGGTATAAAGTCAGGACCAACACTCTAAGAAGAGAGAGATTGCGTTTGTAACTTGATTCCCCCGCTCAAAACATGGACTCAGTACATATCAAGAGACTGATGTTATTGATGTGAGAGGGGAACACGTTGGATGAAATTGTGCTAAACCACAGGGCTATTGAAATACTGACGCTTGATTGCGTCAAGGCATTGAGCATAGATAGATGATTTAGTGATAAGACATGCATCGTATTTTACCATTACACTTCTAAGAGTGTTCGCTTAATGCTTACGATTTAATATAAATGTAGATCTAAAGTGGGATTCTCAGTTTTAACCTCTGTGCTGCCTCTTCTCCCCCCCCAAAAGGTGTTCACTGCACGCATGGCTTCAACCGGACAGGCTTTCTGATGTGTGCATACCTGGTGGAGAAGATGGACTGGAGGTAAGGGCTGACCCCCTTCAATCACTCATACTGCCAGGAGTGCAGCATCACAATCTTCGCGGATGACTTGCGTGCCAACACAAACCATACAACACCGAGCCCCCTTAGTGGCTTACATCATTACTCTGGCTTTGAAATCTCCCACCCCTGTCAGTCTTTTTGAGCTGATAATCCTGTCTTCTCCTGATAGTTTCTGTGTGTGTGACGGCACGGGAAGTTGCACTGTCGGTTCAAATAAACACAGGCTTGACAAAGAAGCTGGCTGGTTAGCAGTGACCGAGTTTGTCGCCCCTCAACAGAGATGTTAAATAATTTACAACAGCTGAGCAGAGGGGAGGGTGAGGATGTGTGTTTAGTCAGAGGAGCAGCAGCAGTCTGAGAAGGCAGAATCCCTGGAAGTGTTCGACATATAGGCTAGATAAAACCCTCCCACCGCCCACTACTTCCTGTGTAATGAATACTCTAGGAGCATTTACAGCCCTCAACCAGTATCCTGCGTTGCAAAATATTACTACCAAATGATCAACAATGGTACATTTTAAATCTTTTATGGATAGGACTAGTTATTGAAAAAGACCTGCCCTAATCACGAGCTTATCCTATGTGGGGATTTGCTGCTTTTCTTTTGGACAAAACAAGACATGTAATGGCTTTACATTGGGCTGCAGGAAATTTTGATGGGGAGTTTTCACTTTTTCTACTATTTTAAAGACTAAACGAGATCAAGAAAATAACCTATATTGTCCTATAGGTGCAGCCCTAATTCAATTTAACGTAATACAATGTAAGACCTGGACAAGGAGCAAATTCTCACATTTGAGACCTAAAATCATCAAATGTTTTAAATGTTTGCTTTATGAATTACTTCAATGATTAATCGATTATCACAATAGTTTCTTATTCATTTTTCTCCCCTAGTTTTTTTAGTTGTGACAGATCAAATGAGAAATACAGTAACGATGGAACATAAAAATAGTAGAAAAACTATACTAACTATAAAAAATAAAATACAGCTTTTTAAAAGGACACCCTGTCTGTGTTTGCTGCTTCTCATCAGCATCGAGGCAGCTGTGGCTGCATTCTCCCAGGCCCGGGCCCCGGGGATCTACAAGGGAGAGTACCTCAAAGAGCTTTTCCGTCGCTATGGCGAGGAAGAGGACGCGCCCCCTGCCCCTGCGCTGCCCGAGTGGTGTTTCGACGACGACGACGATGGGGATGTGGATGACGACGGTAACGCTGTTGGCCAGGAGTCGGGCCCCAGCTCCTCTGGGTCAGCGCCTGGCAAACGGAGGAAAGAGAAGCTAAAACAGGTAAGACTTCCGGGGAGCTCCAGGAAATGGACTGTTAAGTAGAAAATCCGTTGGTCCCTCTCTGCAAGACATGGACCTCATGTAGGGGGATGGAGGGTCTGTTGGGAGGCTTCGTTTTTTAAGTGGTGAAGCTGCTGTGTTCAGCTTTATATAATTCAATACATTTATTGTTCAAATGTAGAGAACGTGACACTTCCCATCTCCTCACCTGCTGTCAAAGGTATTTATTTGATTGGATGAAAGGTGTCTCCCTGTCTATATGTAGAGCTAAAGGTCAAATTATAAGTGTTGAAACATCTCCAGTTGCATATAGTTAGGTTTCCTTGTGTTTACACTGAGCTGATGCTCTCATCCAGAGTAATTGAATAGTTTAAAGAAGCTTGAATTCAAGTGGTACCACCGACATTTCAAGCAGTCAGTGCAGAGCTAATGGAAAGGCAAAAGCAACAGAGTTTGAACAGTATAACGTAAATTAAATTTGGTGGTGCGGAACATTGTACAAATTACAATTATATCAGAATACCAGCAGAGAAAATGTATTTATCACTGGTATTGCACAGTGCTTACTACCAAACCTGAATCATGGCAAATCTAATAGTGTGGTGATACAGTAGACCGGTCTAGAGGGAAGAAGCCAGAGCAGAGAGCAGCAGTAACTCTTGTAGACTGCATCACTTCACTGTCATTAAGAGATACTGTCACTTGGTTGGGTGGCCTGCCTCCGAGTCAGACTGGATTGCAGCCAGTTGGCTGAAAAAAAAGTAATCCAATCAGTTGTAAAGTAGAAAAAAAGTGACACACCATCAACTCAAACAAAGCATGTAGAGCTTTACATTTTATTAAATATCATTGACGGTGATAGTCTAAAAAAATCTGCTTGGATGAAACACTTTTTAGTTTTGATGTGAAAAGTAGAAACACTGCTCTGCTATTTTGATTAATCAACGATTGGCTTCTGAGGAGTGGAGTTTATGTGACAACAGTTTGAGTTGGGAAAGTTTCCCCATCGTGACGGGTTAGAGATATTTGAGGTGGAAGAGAAGTCAAAGGAATCAGATTTCTGCCTCCGGTGGACTCCACTGCAGTATGTTTGAAGTATTAAAGAAGGGGCATGAATATATAGCTAATTGCAATGATCTTGCATGTTGTAATGATATCATCATATCTTCTAAACTAGGGCTTCACCTAACAAATATTTTCATTATTGATTAGTCTGCTGATTATTTTCAATATTGATTGACTATCGATTAAACCTCAACAAACAGTGAAAGAGTCAATTTCTCAGGTCTTGTTTTATCTGAACAACGGTCCAAAACCCAAAAAATTTCAATTTACTATCCCATACAACACAGAAAGGCAACACATTCTCACATTTAAGAAGCTGTAAACACTTAATATTTGGCAGGATTGCTCGAAAATGACAAACGATTAACTAATTATCAAAACACTTGCCAATTAGTTTCCTCTTGTTTGGCTAATTGTTTAATTGACTAATTGTTAGCGGCCCGAACGCCTCTGGTGTAGACACATTACACATGAAGAGTTTGTGGAATGCCAGTTGGACTTGCATAATATGTGTAGATGTCAGGAAATATCTTTTATTAATATCATAATAATGATTTCTGCCATGTCGCCCAGCCCCATGTTCACCAAGGCTTTCTAAATGTAATACACTGCTTCTGAATATGTGTCTTACATTTTAAGATTTGTTTTGTGCAATTTGTTCAAATGACATTTTCACACCTTATGAAGACTGACAGTAAAACCTTCTTCTAGATCGAAAGGTGGAGATTAATATTTATATGACCATAATGGGACTTTCTCTTCTCACTGCAGCCATTCATACTAAAAAGCATATGCACTAATGGCACTTGGGGTGACCTATATTATCATACCATATCTGTTTCCGTTCGAATTGGCATATATATTCCTATTATACCAGTTAGCAAGACTCATATGCAGCATAAGGGGGAAAAGGGCACGTCAAACGAGAAATGGGTGAGATTAGGAAATGAGGTGAACGAGCATGATTATTCTCAGTTGAAAAAGGAGTGCTACAGATGTCGTCAATGTTTCTCTCAGAGTGGATCGGAGATGCAATTGGCATATGAGGGTGAAGCAGGTGAGGAGAGAGGCAGCAGTAGAGACAAATAATTAAAGGATGGAAATGGTTTTAAAAAAACTAAGAACTAGATTTATAATATTTTCCACCTGTTGTCTTTGCACACAGGGATTCATAAAGCAAAGAAAGCAGCTGTTTGTTAAGTAGCACAGGGACTTAAAATGTTTTTCCTGTATGTGTAGGAGGGTGGGAGTGTCTCTTTAAATTCAATCCAAGTTCAACCTTCTGTTTTTCTTCTTTTGTTTTCCTCCCAGGGTGCAGTATTCCTTGAAGGCATCACTGTAAAAGGCGTCACACAAGTCACCACACAACCCAAACTAGGAGAGATCCAAAGAATGTGTCAGCGGATGGCCGAGTGGGACAAGTAAGAACCTCCACTTACCCTCCTCATACCCCTCTGGGAAGCTGTGTGGATCTGGGTACACATATATGTGGGCGTACTGTACTGTGTTGTGAGTGACTCATTTGTCAACAATCACCCTTATCTTATTTTTTTTTAGTTTTTTGATCTCGATGCTTTCAGACAGGCGGCAGAGTCGGGAATAGATTTTTCTTTGCTGATGCAGCGGCTCTACTGCCGCATCTTGTCACAGCAAGGAACAGTCCACGCTGCTATTTTCACTGTGTTTTAGTTATACCTGTAAGGGCTTTTGTCTTTTAATATGAGATCCAAATGCAGTTATTAATGCCTGTATGAATAAAATTCTACATAACATGGTCCTAAAGTTTAACTTATGAGTCAAACAGTCGTAGTAAAACATCGTAAATAATATGCACAACGAAAACATTTTTGACACTTTCAAGCTGTAAGATAACAAGATTACCACCTGCTGTTTTATTATTAGCTGATAGAAATTCAGCGTCATACCTGTCACCTCATATGCCGCCTGGGCTTCTTTTGACCAAATGTCTGTGCCCTAGTACTACATAAACGGCACACCAACACGACCGCAGCCTTGGCAACAACCACTCTCCTACAATTATGTTGACAACATCAAATTAAGTAATTTGAGATATTCGTCATACAAACATATTGGATGACTTAAAGAAGTAACCAAATGAAAATCGTCTGTAGAGGTCCTATAAAATGTTATGATGAAATGTGTATTTCACAGTTCAGCTAATATAAAATGTGATGATGACTTAGGAGCTGTCTGGAGCTCAGTTTTAGTAATTGCGGAGCTAAAACCAACTTTAGGTTTAGACTTAACTGAAGTACGTGTATTGGTGAGGGGTTAGGCCTGAAATAGTCAATATCCATGACCTTCCCCTTCGGGGATTGCCCCGTTGCCGTGGGAAATCTGCTTCATGTCCTTCTTTTCAGATGGATTTCCGGTACCTTTGGCTTTCTTTGTGTTGGAATTTTAAACTCCGGTGGATTTCTGAGGACTATGGTTAACTGCTCCTCAGATCTCTGCAGGGTAAATCCAGACAGCTAGCTAGACTGTCTGTCCAATCTGAGTTTTCTGTTGCACGACGAAAACAACTTTTGAACGCACACGTTCCACCAAAACAAGTTCCTTCCCCGAGGCTATTTTGCAGCGGCAACGGGGGCTCCACGCAACACTTAGAGCCGCCCATGACAATTGGGATTGGTTTAAAGAAATGGCAGTAAACCAGAGCATGTTTCTCTCCCATTCCGGAATGCTGTGGGGACTAGCCAGACCCTCCTCCGCAGCGCTGTAGAGGAAGGTCTGGCAAAGCGAGACTAGGCGTGAAATAGGTTAATACCAGAGGTCAGAGTGGTGAGAGTTGATGATCAAATGAACGAATGAATGTCAGTTAGAAACACAAATGTAAGATGTGTGTGTTCATTGTTGTTGCAGGTCTGGTTTTCCTGGTGCTCAGCCTGTGTCCATGGACAGGCAAAACCTTCGTTTCCTGGAACAGAATCCATACAAAGTCAGCTGGAAGGCTGATGGCACAAGGTAGGTCTAATGTTTATGGCTTTTCTCCACAATAAATGAGAAAAGCCATGTAGACGAGGGTCTGCATATGTCAATACAGGTATCGCTCTTTGTGTCTCTGACTGATTGGCTTCTCTTCTCATTCATTAGCCTCTTTTTGAGAGTCAAGACGTATAAGTGTTTCCATGGGAGTTGTCCGTCTGTTCTGTCTATCAGGGATGTTAATTTACCTTTCTGGCTTGTTAGTGAAGACTGAGAGGAATGCTAGCATGACTTCTGTTTCTCATTAGATCTTAATTACAGTACCTTCATATAGCTAATCAACCTGAGTGCTCATTTCACAGTGGAAATGTGGACTGTGGAATTGTAAAGTGGCGTCACTGATTGAGCAACAGGATGGCTGTGTCCAATGTGGAATAAGAAATGCGTTAAGGTGTTTTTTCTTTCCTGTCACATTTCAGAGTGAATTTCTCTTGTTTTATAGCTCCATTGCCAAAAGCTAGTGTTGAGGGGTAAAAAAGGGTCTTCATATTCCAGTAGTCTGCTGTGATGCACTTTGTCTCTCGCTGGTGCAAATGTGAAGTGTGCTGTTGAATATTTAATGACTGCAGTCAATTTCTGAGTTTTACATATTGGTGCTTTAATTTCCTGTCAGAGTGAGATCAGCAGAGCACAGAGTTGGCCCCTGACCACGATGCTGCAGATGTGTGTTAACCCCTTAATCTGCAAAAGCTTGAGAGTGTATGTAAGAAAGTGTTGGTCGCAAATTTGTGAAGAGAGTTCTAAGCTCTTCCTCTCCTGTCTGGAGCTCTTGTTCTTCACCTCCATTTCCCTATGGCTACTTGAAGAGTCTGGCTGAGTAGTGAGAAATCGAGAGACACACAGTATGCTAGGTAGGAGTCATCACTCAACTGCAGGATATGTACTTTGTTGAGAAGATGATATATATATATATATATATATATATATAATATATATAATATATGATCAAAGCAAGATCAGCAAATCCGGGTAAATGAAGTGTGTTTAGTAAGAACACCTTCCTCTCTGCTTTACTAAGTTCAAACTTAATCATGAATTCATCAAAAATCAAGTTCCATGATTTAAGAAAGCTGCCAATATCAAACACTAAACTATTTTTTCCTTTAATTTCTGTTAATGTAATAATAGCTAATTGTAATGCAGAATAAATGTACATGGAGATTCAATTGATACCCAAAAGTTGAGCTTTAAAGGATCAGGCCGGCTGTATTTTATATTTGCTTTATGTAAAAAAGACCAGCATCAACAGTGACCTACCAAGTTTTGAGAGTGTTATGTGTTGTACAGATTGAAAATCTCTCTGAGATAAAGAATCGGTGATTTGGAGCTTCATAATAAAACATTTTTATCTACTTGAATTACTGCCAGTGTAGCCAGAAGTAGTTTATTTTAAGTCAACAATCAAATACTCCCTGGAGTGCTAAATATGTACTAATCCACGTGTAGTTACAAAAGTTTTTTTTAGCTGTTTTAAAGAATAATGTCCTCAGTAAGAACAGGCAGGGTAGGGAAGTCTTGAAGTGTTGTGGTACTAACATTGTTGGTTTTTGTGTTTTGGAAAACTTGAAACTCTACAGTTATTTCCATACATAATGTTAGTGCAGCCCTCCCTGCCAGTCACTGTTTCTACCACTGGAACTTCTTTCCAGACAACTGGGACACCATGTAAAAGAGGAAACGTGGAGATGTGCTGTCAGTAAAACTTCCAAATCATAATAAACAACAGTGAAGTATAACAGCATAAAAAAAAAAAGATTTTTGGACTCTCAAAATCGCATTAATGCACTTTTCTAAGAAATAACTAACTCCTTTAAAGAATATCTGCAAGTTCTTGAAGTTTGACGCTCCACGACAGAAACTTGGGAGTTGCTATTCAAGGCCTACGGTCAACAACCTCAGAACCTCAACTTCATCTTATTTACATGGCAAAGGGTTTGATTTGGTAGACGTCAACTTTGATGATTGTCTTTGTTTCCGTATGGTGCCTGTCGTGTGTTGCTTCATTCTGCTTCGATTAGACGGCAGTATTGTTTCTTTATCATTGTTTTTCTTGGACAATTTACACGCAGGCAGCAGGCTGTATGTATGTCTGACAAAGGCTATAAGAATTAGCAGAAAGGATACTTATACTTCATACTATTTTTTTTATTTTTATTAATCCCCAGTGGGGAAATTACAATTTACTCTGTTAATACACACTACACACAGGCCTGGAATACACACACATGCTCAGATCCTTTTACATGCACAAAATGATGTCAGAGTGAGTGGGCTGAGTGGGCGCCCTGAGCGGTTTGGGGGGTTCAGTGTCTTGCTCAAGGGCAACTTGGCAGTGCCCAGGAGGTGAACTGGCACCTCTCCAGCTACCAGTCCACACTCTGTACTTTGGTGCGTACGGGGACTTGAACCAGCGACCCTCCGGTTCCGGTTCCCCAGCTCCCTACGGACTGAGCTTGCGGTGTTGTTTTGCAGATAGTCACGCAATTCTAGTCTTGCTGTGGTCTTCCTGCGGGTAATACAGTGGTGCCGTTGTATGGGGAAAGCTCTGAGGGACAGTCTGTCCTGGTGCTGCTGGTCTGATATTACTTTATTCTACTGAGGTGAGAAAATCACTATCTAATTAGTGCCTCACCTTAACCACTATTGTGTTTGATTCATCCAGCAAAATAGCCAAGTCTTTGTTACAAGTTTGGCCTTGGTGTGGAATTGAATTTGCACATAGAAAGTAATAATGATGAGAGACAGTTTGGTAAAAAAAATCCTTTCGATTTTTTTTATGATTAAAATTCCACAGGTCTTCCACATGCGTGGGTCTTCATTAAATCTGGACAATATCTCAGATTGATGGACAACAAAAAGCGTCAAAGCTGAGACAGAAGGACGTGGGCTCTTCTGGGGTCAGTGGATATAAGCAATCACTATAGAAGATGATTGATTCCACTTTAATCACCATTTATTTGGCTTTATTAATCCTAAAATCTCTCTAATGATAATGTATGAATTGTGAAAAAGTAGCTGTAATACGGGAGTACTTGCAATGTGACAGATAATAGATAGTTTTGAGGTTTTGTATATTTCCAGTGAGATTTAGGGATCGCAGTGTAATTTGTCATGTGACAGACAGTGTGTGTGCAGAGAATTTCTTATTAAATTTCCTACTTTCTAGCCAGTAGCATTTTTAAAAATCTGAAATGGATTTTTAATAGGAAATTTGTCTCTTCAAGGTGGTCCGGAAAGATTTTTCTCTTTGCATATTGCCATGAGGTCTTCACTAATGTATTTCATCTACAATTTGTCTCCTCCAAATTACCTATTGTTACTGGACAGGATAAGAAAGTTTCCTGCTATAATGCAAGTCATTATTACTTTTAAAATGAGTCCTTTACTTTTTTTTACTTAATGCAAAAGCATAGTTTTTGCAGGAACTTCCTCTCAATCCCACGTGGATTCCCAGCACAACTGCAGCCTCTTCTTATGACCACCAAGCAATGCACCAACAATCCTGACAGTTAAACGGCCTTACTCAGTAGCACAATAACAGACAATATGGTGACAAAGTACTGAACCAACATCCCCTCTTACGTGAGAATGTTATGCAGCCCTCCCTGACGCACAGACCAGTCATACAGTGAAAAAACTGTCACTATCTGCCAAGAAGGTGGCTTCTAATGGGCTTTGGAAAGGACAGCAAAATCCGTTTATTTGCCAAGAGGGAAAACATAGGCTGAGCTGGGTTTTTAAACAAGTTGTTGTAGAGCCTTCTGTCAGGGCTAGATTGGTTTGAGCCCCAGAGAGTAAGAGGAGGAGGGAGTTGGGTCAATTATGTCGACTTTAAATAAACAATGCTGCTCAACTTGGACTTTATTAGAGAAATAGGACTTGAGAGGAGAGAGTCTATCTTAATTTCCTACTCCAAGTCCTCATTTAAAATGAGAAATCAATAATCCCATGTTTTCTTTGATGTGCCTGATTAGATCTTTTGTGTTAAAGAGAGTTTAACAAACATGTTGCGTGGTTATTTTCAGTCTGTTGGTTATTTAGTTAATTTATATGATGTCTATAGTGGATGGCTTGTATATCAGACTGCGCAAAAACGCTGCCTCATACTCAGGTTATATTATTGTTACTAAAACTTTTGGCTGCTTATTGCTGCTTCAAATAGCAATGGTAGCACGGGACAAATTTCAGCTCGCAAAAGTAGAAATTGTCTATCAGGGAATTTGTAAACTGCATTACTGCACATTTATGTTTACTAGTACACCTGTTCTGTAATGCTCTATATCAAAGAAACCACTGGGACACAAGTTGCAAAAGCTAAAATGAGTGTTAGCTGAGCTTTGTTAAGCACATACTCAGCTGCTGCTCAGTCAGGAGACAGTTTGTACGTTTCTGCATCCCTTACTTAGAAATGGATAGTTTAGACATGGCTTTTGTCACATCTGATGTTATTTTTCTGTAGTCTCACAGATTATTTTGGTTAAGGTTAGATTATGATTTGGTTATGGCTAGGTTAGTGTCCTGCTTTTTACTTTTTGTCTTGCTTTGTGATTTCTCATGAGAATACGTTGTTGGATTTTGTTTTGTTCTCTTGGTTAATCTCTTGGTTACAGAGTAGCTTTGTTTGGGATACTTTCCATTGTAAAACCGAGGGAAGCAGCAGTTTCTTTTTGGAGGTGGGGAAGTTAACCACAAGTGCTAGTCTGGCTATCACCAGACCAAGCTCAATCTTTTAAGATTGAACATTAGTCTGGGGAGTCTGCTCTGTATTTTCTGCTGCACAAGAGGCGTGATCAACGGGCATAGTTCAAATGACTCCGTACACAATTGGATAGTCCTTCAACCAATCAGACCAACGATCGGGTGACGTAGCAGCGACAGCGGCATCAACGGGTTGCTGCGCTTCGCTGGCCGCTATGTTGAATGTAAACAAAAAGCTGCTTGGTCGCTTCTCTATCGTCATCGTGTTAAACCCGCCAATAGCGTGCCAGGTGGATAAGCCAGTTTGTGATTGGTCCCCACAAAATTGTAACGGAAGCAGGATACATAAATCTACAGGTTTCCAGCCTGAGCTGCAGGTCGAGATCAAATCGCCGGCAGATCGGGCTGGGTTTACCCAGTCTACACAAGTGCATTTGCCAAAACAAGTGTTTTCAAACAGTATGTTTCAGTTTTACAAGAGAAAAGACTTCTGGTTGGTTTGGCAAATGTACGTCTGGTTAACATTCTCCTCCCCTCTGATTAAGTGCACAGCTGCTTCCCTGAGCTTTTCTATGGGAAGCACTCGGGGCTGTCTCCTACACAATAGATGAGATGGTCCCAGTCTAACATCAGAGTTGCTTGGGGGTAAATTGGGTGGGACATTTTTCTCTGCTGCAATGATTCACAAAATTATCAAATGTGATATGAACTTGTTTCTTTATGAACAAATGTTTAAATTCCTTTATAGTTAAATGACTTCATGCAATTTGTTGCATTTTCTTTTACATGTAACGTTTACAAAAAACATCGGAACGGCATCACGTCTTACAGAAGAATGTAGTATGTGTCACCTGCAGTATGGATCTTTTTGTTTTGACTCTTAACCACGCACCACTAATGACGTTCAAAGCTGCTGGATCTGATCTCAGGCCTCCCCTGGAGTTCAGCTGCTGTTCGTCATGCCGCGGGACTAAACCGGCAAAGCCGAAACAATGGCCGTCTGTGCCTCATTAGGGCTAAAGTGCTCGGGGGGGAACGGTTGAAATCGGAAGCTCAAGACACCCATGAGAGGACAGGAGTGGAAAGAAAAGCGCAGGCGAGGAGGGAATAAAGGTGCACATTAAATTGAATACTTTCCAATTGGTCATAAAAAGAGAATACAGTGTATTTCAGGGAGAGATGGAGGAACTGTGATGAAGAAAAAGACCACTGGGTGTTGGCACTAATGGTCTCCCTCTGCTTTCTTCTGAACATACTTGACGGTGTTGGACATGGCTAACTGGCAAATTAGACAGGAGGGGAGCCACTTGTGCTCAGTGCAGACCTGTTGGATCCTCACTGGTTGATAGTTTTTCTCTGTTGTTACCCTTAGTTTATCTCTTTGATCTTCTCAGGCATTGGTTCTTTTCTGAGACGAAAGATATCCCTTTGCACAAGAGGACCTTCTTGCCTGCGAGAATCATGGTTTGCCTAAACCAGGAGTCTTCAATGTTTTTTAAGACAAGGACCCCTTAACTAAAAGAGAGACTGAGCAGGGACCTCCTACAGGGCTCCAGACTAACTTTTTGCGTTGGTTGCACTGGTGCGCCTAACTTTTTTTTTTATTTAGGTGCACCAGCACAAAATTTAGGTGCACCCAAATTGTTACTTGCGTCGCCGTTAACGCTGAATGGGGATATAGCTCTGTATTTTTTTTACCAAGTGGGCTACAAATGTTCAGTTTTATGTCAAAGCCACTTGATCAGGCACAGTGGAAACATAATGGGAATGCATGCACAGGACATAGCCTTTTTTACACTTTTAACTGAAGAGTGTACGGAGGGTTATGATTACCACTCTCCTAGGCCAGTCTTCTTGAGGGGCATTTGAGTAAAATGGAAATAATTAGGTTATAGATTTAGCCGCCTGAAAAACAAAAGCCCCTATAAAAAACAATCACAAACTTACTTTAAAGGGAGTGGCATCTACCTACGCATTTATTCCTGGAGGTATTAAAAAGTAGAGCATTTAATCAAAGACAGAGATGTTGTAAGGCTGTTAGGTTTTCGTCCCTTTCTCATCCCGACCCAACTTCACTTGGTATGACAACAATAAATACATATTCACTGCACAAGACTAAGTTCCAGAGTCATTTCCCGCCATACTGTGCCTCAAAAATAATTGACGTGAAATAGAACTGCCCTCACAAGAAAATGCACTCTGTCTTATGTTTGGCTTCATAATGCAGTATTAAAGCACAGAAATATCTATTTGTACAAAAAAAACACCCTATGATTTCTTATTGATGGGGTTTCCTGTCATTTATGGGTTGCAATTCTGTACAGTATTGGAAGCCATTTGAAATATGTTTCTACATGAGAACCCAAATTGCAGCCTAATATTGAAATTGCACTTTCCCAAATATATTTATTATTTCTCAACCATGATTTCAGTCAATCTGGTATTATGGGCCTCATTTCACCCTCATGTATTTATGTCATTATTGGGATAGTATGGTAGAGCTGAAACGATTAGTGGATTGACACAAATGGCAAAAATAGGAACTCTTCTGAAAATTGATTAATTGCTTGGATTGTTTTTCATGCACAAATGCCAAACATTATCTGGTCCCAGTTTATTTAATTATAAATAAGATGGGACATTTGAGCTATATCCTACTATTGTAAATTGAAAAAAAACTTTGAGGTTGACTTTGGGTCGGACAAAACAACCCAATTTAAAGAAGTCGGCTTGGCTTTTCGAAGCATTGTGATGGGCTTTTTTTGGGGTGCTAATTTCTGACATTTTAAAGAGAAAAAGGGTTAATCTATTAATTGAGAAGATATTCAGCAAATGAATTGATATTAAAAACATATATCGCAGCTTTGTACGACGAACTGGATTCACCCTTTGGTGCGACCCTGGTCAAATTTTGCTTTTACTGCTGACTTTTGTCAGCTGGTAAAAATAATGTATTCTGCACACACACAAATTTTTGGCAGCTTGTCAAGTTTCCCACTTTGAACCAGCTGGTGTTGATGGCATATTTATTACATCTAATCCCTCTGTGATAAGGTTCGAGAGTCACAGCAGGTATGAGAAATGCATAGCTTTGTCAGTGGGGAAGTCATTAATCTCAAGTCTGTCGTCAGATTTGAGATTAATGACATCCCTTCAGCCTCCGAGTTTGTGCACCATCAAAGCTTTCTACTCCTTTTAATGGCATAAATTCCCTAATACAAGTTACAAGATAATTATCCTCTGTTTCCAGTCACATTGATTCAGATACTTCTGCAGTTGCTCATTAGGACATTAGTTCATCCTGCTTTATTCACCACTTGGTATTTTGTGTTAAAGATCAGCATGCAGCCTGCAAAGTGTAATTGGGTTCATACGAGGTGTGTAATGAAGCCATCAGACTGCTAAATGGCCAGTAGACTCTTTTCTGTCTTTTAATTATTATTATTATTATTATTAATGTTTTTTACAGACAAGTCATGTACACTATGACTAAGCTCACAACGGCATGCCTCACAAGATAAGCCCACTCCAGTCTAAATAATTTACCAGAAAACAAACTGATAAAATAGATTTATTGCTGGAAAAAGTCAGTCGGTAAATCAAATGGTTGATTAGCAGAAAATGTATTCGGAACAAATGCCCTCCATAATGGGCATTTTCTGAACTAAACGATTAAAAATAATCAGTTTGGTTGATATTGGAAATAATCCTTTGTTGTTGCTTTGGATATATCATCATAGGCATGCGTATGCTTTATAACTTTAAATGGTGACTGTAATGGCCTGTTCACACATGCAGGCTCAAAGTGGTAGGGTCTCTCTTGCCTCTCACGAGCCTTAATTGTTAAAGAACAGGTTTGCATTTTTTCAAGTCTGTCTTAAAACAACACTCACATGCCCATATGTATATTGAAACTCTGTAATTGTTCCTACTGCCAGTTAAGAGAACCCCTGACATGGGGCACAAAATATAATCTAATAGACAAAGTTCTTTTACCAAGCGATGTATTCCTCATTGTTTATCTTATTCAAGTTGCAGTGGCTAATTAAAATTCCATTATATGGAACGGGAAAGAAAGCACAGATCGGGTTTTCCTCCATTTAGTTTGAAGTACCTTTACACAGTTGATCTTTAGCTAAAACAAGCTGTGCTTCAATTTCATGAAGGGGAATTAAAACAAGGACAATGGATTGTCTCCAGGTTGTTGCAGTCTTGAATTGAATGGGCTCTCATGCCTCTAATGTTGGAGTACATGTGTGTGAATGCTGGTTTCAAACCATAAAATTACACTGCTGTGTTAATCGGCCTACAGTTTTGTGGTAATGCATGGTATGCTAATATTACAGAACCACATAATGACTGTCATTATACCCAAATACATTTATATGGAAATGATTGTTTTTTGAAAATCCATACAATTTTCAGAGTAGCAGAAATGACAAAACAGAAATCACAGTTATTACAGTGTTAACAAAACAGTTGGATGATGCTCTTTCAGCAATGAATGCTCACTGTTGTTACAGTTAAGACTATTCTGTAGGATAGCACAAAGGCAACAATGGTGCCTGTGTTTTTGGGTGTGGCCCATGTTTTCAGCTCATCTTTGGGAACCAACAGAAGGGAGGATCAAGGATTTTGTCTGTTTTCTCATTTGAAATTGCCTGTCATGTCTGCCAGCTCAGTGATCAGCCGACTCTGTTGATCAAACAATAAACATTTGGTATGAACACTTTGCTTGCACTCGTGCCTCTCCAGACTATTATTTATTGTCACCATGCCTATATATTTTGCTATTTACAATTACAAATAATGACCGTGACTTTAATTATATTGAGGTTTTGTTTTTATCCCAATTTGTTAAATTAAAGCAGTTTTGTCCTTATTTATATAACGGTGACTTTTCTAAATGTTAACTAATAAACAAACTGACCTCATACAAATAACTCATCTTTAATTTAACTCCAATCAGACTGAAACATTACAGCATATGCAACATATTAGGCCAATCTTTCTAAATTGAGCAGTTCAACAGAGAAGGGTGATTGCTCGGAAATGTAATTAGGTTTCAAATGATCTAAATGATTGTTGTTCAGATGGGGCGCTTTTAGTATATTATAAAAGATCAGCTGAAATGGAATGAGAGCTGTTAACAGATTACTTTTACAGTTCCTGAGAAGATTCTACCAAAAAAAAAAAAAAAAAATTTCACTCCTGTTATTTGAAAAACATTCCCCCTCCACTGTAGTATTTCTGAGAGTAGAGATGGAGGCGTGAGGCTGATAAAAAGGTTAAAGGTCTTAATGTCTTTGCTTCATGCTCCAGCAACCTGGCACACCAGTGAGCATAATGTAGAGGAAGAGTGGAGATAAATTAATATCAGCCAAATGCTCGTATCGTGACTCATGCTGGTAAACTGGCCTATTTTTGACAGCTATTTTAACAATTTTAACAGGCAATGCTCTCAGGTTTTTGAATCCCCCAGTCGAGTGCACTCGGGTATGAAAAGTAATTTTCCAGCAATAACATGTCTTTGGAGTTTCTCCATTGGTTCTACTTGATTTAACTGAAGCCAAAAATGGGGAAATATACAGAATAAGATGAACAAAATCAGTAAAACTCTTGTGTAATGCAGTCTTATCTAATAATACCAACAAGGTATAACTCCAAGTATGACCATATACAACAACAATCAAACATTTAAAAAATAACAATAATAGTATATATTGTAGAACTACTTTAATGGATTCAGCCAAAGGGATTTTAAAGTTGCTAATAGTTACAGAGTGTCCTCTTAGTACATTATTGCATTCTTATATTCCTGCAAAAGTTTGATTTGTGGGGGACTGTGGAAAGGATTTTTAGTTTTTGTTATGTTTGCTTCTAAGTCTTTATCACACCTGCAAGGGCTGGCCATGGATTAGTTGAGCTTCGTGCTCATGCAGACAAAGCACCTAACCACTGGTGGTGTATGCAATTTGAAGATAGAGTATTCTCATACAAGTGAAGGCTCTTTGTGTTGGTGCAAGGCAGCCAGGGACAACTGTAATAAAAAGAGAATTAGTTTGCAATTTATTGTATGAAGCATTTTATTCACATGGCCGCAAATACTTCAGATAGTATTTGTGAACATTAGAGAGTACTCTTTTAGCATTACAGATCCCCCTGATGTAGGTATGTGAGGTAAAAGTTGGTAGTTGTCATGTGTATATTTGTTGCCGAGCAGTCACATTATACAAAAAGGCATTTTTGTTTGACAATGGTTCCCGCAAAGCTAGATAAAAGGAAAAGTGGTTGCTTTGGTAATATGTTTCAATTAGCATGTATCTGTTTGTGATCTTTCGTTTTGATAAAAGCTCTTACGGCTTCACCTTTTTCTTTTTTCCCATTTGAATCAATCACAACAATTTTCACATTAGAGATTTTTAGAGTCTTTGTTGTTGCTGAGTGGTGCCCAAATCTCTAGTCTTCACTCACAGCAATTCAGCTTTAAAGTGTGATTACCATATTAAGTCCTCCTCCAAATAAAGTAATTAAAGAAAATTATACGCAGATTTGTTTGTGTGGAGGAAGGACATTTTAGCAGAACAATGGTACTGTATTAATTGTCCCAAAAAAAACAAAAAACAATCCAATCTAGTGTAACTGAAATGGAAAAAGAAATCTGCATGTTCATTTAATTACACAAAATGTTTTCATCCTAATTTTATGCTTTCACATCATGTACATGGCCACTTGCAGTATTTAAATTACATGTGTATTATACATTCCAGTTCAGCTAACATACTGTAGTGGGGAGACTCTGGATGGGCCACTATGATCCACAAATCATTTCCAGTAATTAATTCCTACTCAAATCTATCCATTGTTAACATTCTTTAAATAAAACCTCAGAAAACAGCATCCTCAAACCCATAGCCAGCCAGTGTGATCTGTGATCTGTGATTTAAGTGACCACAGCCAATGGGGTGAGTCGTCAGTGAACATGCTTACATGCATCCAGAGTCTTTCTAACATAATGACCAGCACGAATCCAACTTGCTGCTACCTTGTAATTACAAATGCATGATGGTTTTTCTTTTCACCCCGCAGGTACATGATGTTGATCAACGGAAAAAATGAAGTATTCATGATCGACAGAGACAACACGATCTTCCACATAGCGAACCTAGAGTTTCCTTTTCGGAAGGATCCACGTGTTCACCTTTCAAATACTCTATTGGACGGGGTGAGTTATCCTTGTATTTCCTGCATTGTTATATATTGTGCCATGCTAGCTTCCATTGTTGCTTCAAATGTTTCTCCCTTGACTGAAATTGCATGTCCCCTCCGTCTCCATCCTTGTCCCACTCCCATCCTGCCCCTGCCGCAACATCCTGCCTGTTTAGTCTTAGCAGATAATTGACATCAGTTGCCACACCTTAGCTGAAAGAAAAGCATACTCAGTGGTGCACTCCCCCTGGGTGGTGGGGGGGTCGGAGACTTATCCTCCCCCTCTTTTACCAGGCTCAGACGTTTATTAGCATGCTTGTGCTGATGTGGTCACACAGGTCCCCCAGCAGCAGGTGCCATGCATGAGTCATTATCACACTCCCTAACTGCTGCATTATCATGTAGTTTCCCGGGATTTTGTTATAATTGTCTGGCAGTGTTTTGTGTTTGATATTCTAGGACGGGAGATGACAGATAAGTTGCCTGTGATTTTTTGTTTTGCTCCCGGCCTTGTTTTGTCAGTTTAGCAATTTTATATAAAATAGGTATGTGCTTCCTCGTGGCCTCACAGTTGCTGATTGATGCGGTGAATTTAGTTTCCTCATTCAAGCAGGACACCTAATTGCAGTGTGTTAGTGTTACTTTGAAGGAGCGGTGCGGATGTGTTTGGATTGCTACAAGGTTTGTTTTGACTTTGTTTATTCATCTGTTGATGCTTCTGGCTCTCAATTCGAGAGGCTGTGTTTGGCTGTTTACGGTCCCTGTAGAAGCCCAGCTGTGTTGTGTGATATGTTTCATCTTCAAAAGGCAAAAAGAGGAACAAACGAGGAATTTGCTTATTTATTTATCTTTCTTAATAGCTGTTATTTAATTAAAGTGCGTGCCTTGTTAATGGTACCACACTATGAATAGTCTGTAAGCTAAATTTAAAAAAATGCAAGTAGTCAAGTGGCACCCACCACCACTAGTGAAACCAACGTCAAAGTGCCTTTGCTGGTGGCTGCTAGCCTAGAAATCTAGACGCATCCTAGCGGCAGCCAGGGGGTCTAGCAACTCTCCGTTGGCTTGCGAGCTGGAAAAACCAAACTCTGGCCGTGCCAATCACATTGTGTATAGAGTCGGTGGGCGGGCTTATGGCTGCTGCAGCTGCTGGGAACAGCGGTCTTTTGAATCAGCTTGGGCCGTGACTCTGGAAGACTTGGAGTTAAGCTTTTCTTTGAGAAAAGAACAAAGAACGGCACTGAAATCATTCTTAAAAAAGGAAGATGTGTTCGGAGTTTTGCCGACCAGATACGGCAAAAGTTTGATCTATCAACTAGCTCCGCTACCATCTTCGTTGCTCTGCTTGGTTGTAGCGCTATCCTATTGCGTGCAGAGAGAATTTGAAAGACAACCGTTTATCCCGCCCCTCGGATTGAGCTCTGTCAATGGTGAGTGCCCAGACCCAACATCTTGATGTGGGTCTGGTTTGTCAGGCTAGGTGGCTGCCAGATTGTTTTCAAAATCTGCCACTGTATTGAGGGCTGAGTTAGGTGTGAGTCCGCATGATGTAGACTTTGTCCTTTGCCCAAGTCTGCGGTGTCTGCAAGCAGCCCAACATTTGTGACACGTGTGCAGAGTGTACGCACTACAGGTGCGCCGACTGCACGCTTGCTCCCCTTTAGACCCACCTTAGCTTCACCCAGGCTTCGTCTTCATAACTTCTGAAACCAGTGGGTTGACATTACAGTCACTACGTTGACATTTCACTAAAAGTTATTGTTTGAACTCCTGGATTCAAAAACAGGCTTTCATCCACATTCAAAGCACATGGTATTGCTGATGAATTTAGACAAGAATGAGCTGTCATCAACATGTTTTCATCTTTTTTTTGGAAAACAACAGATTTTGCTGAGTGCCGCCAAAGAGGTTATTATATCCTCTTTGGTGCAGCTATACTACATAGTTAATTGAAGTGTGTGTGCGTGCGTGTGTGCGTGTTTATAATATATTTAACTTTAGTTAGAAAACCCAAATATTCTATCAACTCACAGGGCTGGAGCTTTCCAACATGCAGCACAAATTAAACAACAGTAGCTGTCCACACAAGCCCTGTGGAGAGAAATGCCGGTCTGGGGCCACAGTGTACTCATCCGACTTGACCACTACAGCAGAGTCGCTGGAGCTCATATATAGCCAATCTCAATAATAAAAAAATTTAAAAAAGATTGAACTAGTGGACCGTTTGAAAAATTCAACTTGGCAAAAAGAGGGCTATTTCATGACATAAATGACCCAAAATAATGTCCTTCTTTTTAGGGATGCTAATTTAGAATTTTTTTTCTGACCAATAGCCGACCTTCATAAAACTGATCATTAACCGTTACCCGATCAGCAGGCAACTGAGTCCCAGTTCACCTTTTTTTCTCGTTCCGTGGACAGCTGCGGACTTGTACCATTTGCGCAGCCACAATGTAGCGTGCATTGTCGTGGACACATGCATCCGCTTGTCCGCAGCGGTCTGCGGAGACCAAGCCTGTCTCCACCGCATCCACTGGCGAGGTTGTCGGCTGTGTGTCTGCCTGGCATACTCTGTGTAGGACGGCAGACTTAACCCGCCAGCATTTATCGATATAGTGGCATGCGTCACTGGTCTAGCAGAGAGCCACAAACTTAGCAGAAAAAAAGAGCTTAAAAGGTGACTAGTAGTTAAGAAATAGATTGTATAGCCTATTTTTCTTTTATCATGCAAAACTTTTTTTTTTGATTTATTTTTTATTTTTGTTTTAATATTGCTTTTAACTAAAAGTAATTATAGTGGGGAGAACAAGTATTTGATACACTGCCGGTTTTGCAGGTTTTCCTACTTACAAAGCATGTAGAAGTCTGTAATTTTTATCATAGGTACTCTTCAACTGTGGGACAGAGAACACTACAGGAGGGCTTTCACCGGCGACCCGATAGCTGCTGGTTAGTACATACACAGGAACACCAAAAGCGAGAGGAAGCGTGGGTTAACGTGGATTAATACTGGGATGTCTACACAACTGTGTGAGTCGATTGACTTCAAAAAGTTCGCCACTTCACTCGAACCAAAGTTGAAAACACCTGTTCATGTCTTCTTTAGTCTGTTGGCTATTTAGGTATACTGTAACCCAGTTTTTCACCAAGAAAGGTGGGTAGCCTATAGTCTGTGAGTGGTATTAACCTGTTGGCTTAATGTCCATAGTGAAATAAGCTAGCTAGCTACAGACTAGTGTTAGCCTACATTTAATCACCATTTAATCAGTGCAGGGAAATGTTTAGCAAGATATTCATATTAAATCATTGTCCCTGCCCCTTTTAGCAGACTTAACAACAGATGAGTCAGCAGCACCCCAGTCTCCCCCTAACTGTGCCCCTCCCTGTCCCAGTGAAGAAGGTGAGCAACATTGTGTTCAATGACATGCCAGTTAGCATCATTGCAGGGAGTCTGTGGGGATTTCTGTGTCTTTTAATAATAATAATAATAATAATAATAATAATAATAATAATTAATAATAATACTTTTGTTAAGAGAATTTTCCATTTTGTCAAATTTTACAATACAAATACATTGAGACTGTAAAAGATGGCCTTCAGCACATTTTTTATGGTTGCTTTTAATCTTGCATCAAATAGTGAACTGCATACTAGACTTGCATGCATGTACAAATCACCAGCAGTAAATATTGTGCTAGTACTAGTATTGAACTACAAGAAGCCAGACAGTTGCAAGCCTTTAATTAGAGTTAAGAGTGGCCTAGCCAGTCTCCAGACCTGAACCCAATAGAAAATCTTTGGAGGGAGCTGAAAGTCTGTATTGCCCAGCGACAGCCCTGAAACCTGAAGGATCTGGAGAAGGTCTGTATGGAGGAGTGGGCCAAAATCCCTGCTACAGTGTGTGCAAACCTGGTCAAGAACTACAGGAAACGTATGATCTCTGTAATTGCAAACAAAGGTTTCTGTACCAAATATTAAGTTCTGCTTTTCTGATATATCAAAAACTTATGTCATGCAATAAAATGCTAATTAATTACTTAAAAATCATACAATGTGATTTTCTGGATTTTTGTTTTAGATTCCGTCTCTCACAGTTGAAGAGTACCTATGATAAAAATTACAGACCTCTACATACTTTGTAAGTGGGAAAACCTGCAAAATCGGCAGTGTATCAGTCAAAATTCGAATTGTCAGGTTAACGCTTAAACGGTTAATCATTAACATCCCTACTTGGTCTTGTTTATTAATCTTAACCCTGAATATGAATACATCAATAATGATTTTTGTATATTCCTGTCACCCAACCATGACAGTACCTTGTTTGTTCTTTAGAGCTGTAACAATTCCAAATTTTACTGTACAATTAATTGTCTCAGAAATAATTGCGATTAACAATATCATTGTCTCTTTCAGTCCAATAAGTCAATCAAAGAAATGTAAGTTTTGAATCAATCCCAGAATACATATGTTGGTTATATCACTGTCATGTGACCCAGATAATAACACAAGTATCTATGAAGTAAACCACACCTCTTTATTTTCATATAACATTGTATTTTCTTCTTAAATGAACATGAAACTGACAATTACCATCAACAGATCTTAGCATCTTGGCTAATATTAGCAATTAATTGCATTTAAACAAAGAATTGCAGATTATCTAAAAAATAACTTTTTTTGAAATTGCGATTAGACAATTCTGTAATAATACTTATTGTTCATTTGGTCAAAATGTATGTCGGAGTATTTCCGTTCCCAAAATAACGTTTTGTGTAATTGCCGAACCTTTCAGTGATTTCTTACCTACTGCTCCTCTTCCTGTCAGAGCACCGTTAGTCACCTGAATATTTCATGAGGGGAAAGGGAGTAAATTTAACTCTCTAAATGTAGTGCTTCACCTTCAAATGTATGCCAGGTAAAGCATCTGAGTTGCGACCCTACTTTCGCTTACACTACTTCAGCTGTGGTGACGTTTGCATCGCTGCTGTCACTACATTGCATGGTTGTGTAACATTTCTTTGAAAACTTCTCATGCATGTGTTGGGTGTCCTGCCCCACCGCTGTACCTGCCTCTCAGTTTGAAAGTCTTGCATAATGGATGTGCATTGCTATTTCTGCTCATGTCCTTCGTCACCAGACCCCACCACACACAACGCAACGCACACCCACACACAGCACACACCCACCTCCCCCCTTGGTATCCTTCTTATCGCTGCAGGCATCTCCCTTGAGAGCGCTCACTCCCTAGTGTCGCACTGTTTCCTTCCTCCGTAACTGCTTTTCAAATTTTTTTTTCACTAGGAGCACTAACTAAAAATGTTTAGGGGCACAGGCAGAACATTTAGGGGCGCACACCTTAAATCGACCTGCAAATCCATTTTTCACATGTCCCACTTTTTTTTTTTTTCTTTCTCTGCTATCACAACTCTGCCTATCTCACCCAAGTGAGGGAGCGGTACCGCAGCGTGTAGCAAATGTCGGAGCTGACATTAGCATTGATGTAAAAATCAGTGAATGCACAGGCAATTAAGTGATATCCCGCAGTTGTGATGTGGAAATAAAATCCCGTCCTTTTTGTCTGAAACCAAGACAAAACAAAAATGCAGTTTGATTTTGTGATGAAACCGAATACAACATTGCCATGGTCTTTCAACATAGCTCCACCGACCAGAAGTGCACGCAAGCGGGTTTGAGACGGTAAACAAAGTAGGAGGAGGGCTAACGTTAGGCTAAGGCTAATGTAACAGATGTGGACAGGATTAGAATTAATAAAGTGCATTTTTAACTCCGTTACACTAACTCCTTATCGGCTATCACTACGCAGCATTTTCCGCGCCAATGTACGGGCTTTAGCAAACAAAATGATGAGATAATCTTTGGCTGCGGCTCACCACTCACACCCCACATGGACTGCAACATCATGATTTTTATGGAAACATGGTAACAACAGTGCTGTGCAACAGCATGTGTGGACGATGAGTGTGACGCCACGAAAGCATCACAGCGTTATGCAGTTGATTAATAACTCACGGACCCGCCCCCTCTGGCACACATTGACCAACTCTGGCAGACTCGCTCCCTCCTCCTTTTTTTTAACATGAAAAATAAATAAATAAAAAAGTCATCAAATTTGCAGGTCACATATGTGCGAGTAGTTAAAAAAAATACACTTGCACTGTCTCACACAATGGATTTGGCCGCAGTCTGGAGCCCTGTTTGCTATAATGTTAAGACTGCCCAGATTAAGGATTATTCTTTGTTTTTATTTTGTACATCTTCGTCACTCAATTGTATATATTTATCTTAATAACAACAATATGTATCTCTTGTCTTTATCTCTGCAGGAGATGATCATCGACAAGGTGAATGGTCAGCCCGTCCCCCGCTATTTGATATACGACATCATCAAATTCAATGTGAGTAGCCTGGGCCGTTTGATAATGTGTTGTCTTTTCCTTTGACCTATTGCTGCTTGGTCAGACAGATTTAACAAACTTGACCCTCACAGCCTGGCGCACACCAAGCTTTACTAACGCCACAACACTGGGGCTGAACTGCGTCTGACCCATACTGAATATTTATAACCTAGGTCTTTGTCACGGTGGTCACAGTGGCTCAATGATTAGCACTGTCGCCTCACAGGAAGTAGGTGCCGACAGCCTTTCTGTGTGGAGTTTGCATATTCTCCTCGTGTTCGCGTGGGTTTCCTCCCATTACCAAAAACATGTATGTCAGGTTAGTGCTTGTGTCAGTTCCACATGCCCAAAAGGCACTGGCAAAAAGACTGGAGTTGGTCCCCAGGCACCTGCAGCTGCCCACTGCTCCTATGTAGGCCTAAAGGATGGGTTAAATACAGATGACAACTTTCATTTCTCTGTGAATGACAACAAAGGCAGCTTTAGAACCTTTAACCTTTTTGTGCTGTCAAAACTAAAATTGGTTTTGCTGAGCTCCATTGACCAATGCTTTGATCATCACTTAGAACAAAAATTGTGGTAAATATTAATTCAAGCTTTTAACATGGTCAGAGTCACTTTATTGGGTTGAAATGAACCTGATGCTTAGTCCATTACTTGCATTATAGTTGGGCAGCAGTAATTGCCCTGGTGCATTTTAACATGTAAAATTAGCTTTATATGTGTATTTTTGTAATAGCATTTTTCTCCTGTAACTTTATTTTGACGTGGCCATTTTTCTTGAGGACAACATTAAGAGGCTGTTAATTGCTAACACTTTTCCAAACTGTAAATTAATCCCTTTAACCAAGCTGCATGCTTATAATGGCAAGCACAGAGTGAAATAAGCCTTCAAATTGCCCTTAGCAAGCCTCCGCTCTCTTACTTGTAAAAACTTGATGAATACCTCGGGACGAAGGGGAGGAGGTGGTTACTTTGTCACCTCCTTTTCTCCATCAATCAGGACGATCACACAAGCAAGTGGTTCAATAAAGGCTCCCGTGGTGAGGAGAACGTCCTTTGTAACATGCTGCAGAGGTTAGCAGCTCCACATGACTCCCCCTACAACCCCCAAGCCATCAGTAAAGTGCTGTTGTATTGATCCTAGCTGGCCATTATTAGCCTTCTCTATTATCTGTGGAGGCCTGCTCCTTTGCACCGAGGCTCCATCCCGAGCCCAAGGATGGAAATGCAGCAGGAGGGAGAACACACCACCTGCTCGGCCCATGGCCCAACGTGACACCTTTCTTGTTTGGAAAGTCAGGTGAAGCACAGTACTGGGATTTTTTTGGTTAGAGCTTGATGAGGAGTGTGTGTCCTCTCGCCGTGATGGGTGATTTAGCCATGTGGAGGGTCAGAGTATACTTGGTTCTGTG